>NC_088397.1:86431751-86731751 GCF_034236695.1 Oncorhynchus nerka
AAAGAGAGAGAGAAAGAGAGATGGAGAGAGAGATAAAGAGAGAGAGAGGGGGAGGGAGAGGGAGAGAGAGAGAGAGAGAGAGAGAGGATGCCAGGGTCAAACCCTGAGATTCCACAAGTGGTGTTATGATTTGTTAAATAGCTCCACCTACAGTATACATTGCCCACTCCAACCAAAGGATAAATGACTCCAGTGTGTTCTCCTCACGACATAACTGCAACTTCAACATCCTTCTCTATAACTCAAACAGACAGTGTAGTACACGGTACCTTAAACACCCCAATTTTGAAACTCAAATACTTTCCCTGTGATAACAGACCTCTAAGCAACCACTAAGCAGGCTGTCCAGACTATCAACACAGAGGGTCTTGATGGTTGGAATGGAGGCCTGATTAGCTCTACATGACTGATTTGCTCTACACTGGTGATTCACAACGAATCACAACATATAAACAGGAAATCCATCAATAGACACGACATCACTCACCTGTGGTTCAGTGACAGTAGACTCTGTGGTCCTGACTGTGTCTTTTTCCCAGCTATTGTTTGACTGACGGGGACATACACTGAGAAAAAATATAAATGCAACATGGAAAGTGTTGGTCCCATGTTTCATGAGCTGAAAATAAAAGATCCCAGAGAGGTTCCATGTGCTCAATTTCTCTCAAATGTTGTGCACAAATTTGTTAGTGAGCATTTCTCCTACACCAAGATAATCCATCCATCTGACAGGTGTGGCATATCAAGAAGCTGATTAAACAGCATGATCATTACACAGGTCCATCTTGTGCTGGGGACAATACAATGCCACTCTAAAATGTGCAGTAATGTCACACAACATAAAGCCACAGATGTCCAGTTTAGAGGGAGCGTGCAATTGGCATGCCGACTGCAGAAATGTCCACCTTAGCTGTTGCCATAGAATTTAATGTCAATGTCGCGACCTTAAGATGCCTCCAATGTTGTTTTAGAGAATTTGGCCGTATGGCCAACCAGCCTCACAACCGCAGACCATATATAACCACACCAGCCCAGGACCTTGACATCTGGCTTCTTCACACATGGAATCATCTGAGACCAGCCACCTGGACAACTGATGAAACTGTGGGTGTGCAGAACCAAAGTCTTTCTGCACAAACTGTCAGAAACCTTCTCAGGGAAGCTCATCTTTGTGCTTGTCGTCCTCATCAGGGTCTCGACCTGACTGCAGTTCGGCGTTGTAACTGACTTCAGTGGGCAAATTCTCACCTTCGATGGCCACTGGCACGCTGGAGAAGTGTGCTCTTCACGGATAAATCCTTGTTTCAACAGTACTGGGCAGATGGCAGACAGTGTGTATGGCGTCGTGTGGGTGAGCAGTTTGCTGATGTCAACGTTGTGAACATGGTGCCCCATGTTTGGCAGTGGGGTTATGGTATGGGCAGGCATAAGCTACGGACAATGAACACAATGGCATTTTATCAATGGCAATTTGAATGATACCATGACGAGATCCTGAGGCCCATTGTCGTGCCATTCATCCACAACTGTACAAAATTCCTAGAAGCTGAAAAAATGGCCTGCATACACACCAGACATGTCACACATTGAGCAGTTTGGGATGCTCTGGATCGACAGCATTTTCCACCAATATCGACCAACTTTGCACAGCCATTGAAGAGGAGTGGGACAACATTCCACAGGCCACAATCAACAGCTTGATCACCTCTATGCGAAGGAGATGTGTCGCGCTACGTGAGTCAAATGGTGGTCACACCAGATACTGACAGTCTTTTTTATACACGCCCCTACTTTTTTAAAATATATCTATGACCAACAGATGCATATCTGTATTTCCAGTCATGTGAAATCCATAGATTAGGGCCTAATGAATTTAGTTCAATTGACTGATTTCCTTATATGAACTGTATTTGACTGTATATGAACTATATTTTTTTTCAATGTAGTTTCCAAGGGGACTTTGCTTGGGTGGTATTTTCACTATTGTTTTCAACTTTCAGCTTGGGCCCAATAACTTGTGTTGTTGAATATGCTGTTATTACAGTGATACAACATGTCCACTAACATTGGGGACTCATAGCAACTCTAATTTGCTTATGCATTATAAATTGTCTTGGTGATCATTGGGTACCTTCATATGCCTAAATACACAGTTGTTGGTGGTAATAATAATTCCACAAATGACATTGAATCCCACCATGTGCTCCAAATGTAACATCACTAATGACCAACTCTAGGCTGGAATTCAATCCGAGGGGCATTACCACGCAGTGAGATGGGCAACCGACAATGTGCCTTTTAAAAGAATTTTCACTGACGTTTGCTGAGATCGCATTCACTGTAAATGACCTTTAAAGTCAATTCAATGCGCTGCATTATATCGGCTGCCTGAAATTGAATCCCAGCCCTATTGTCACAAGTTGGAGGCACATTTACTGTTGGGCTCGCAATAACCACAACAATTAAATATAACATAACTAATTGCTATGCCGTAAATCATTCCCATATAATAACATAGAAACTCTCAAATCAAAATGTATTGGTCACATACACATGGTTAGCAGATGTTAATGTGAGTGTAGCAAAATGCTTATGCTTGTAGTTCCGACAGTGCAGTAACTTCTAACAAGTAATCTAACAAATTCACAACAACTACCTTATGCACACAAATGTAAGGGATGAATAAGAATATGTACATATAAATATATGGATGAGCGGGTTTTCAGTCTCAGCTTTGATGCACCTGTACTGATCAAGTGCTGTAGGTGTCCTGGAGGGCAGGTTGTTTGCTCCCGGTGATGTGTTGTGCAGACCGCACTACCCTCTGGACAGCCGTGCGGTTGAGGACGGTGCAGTTGCCGTACCAGGTGGTGATACAGTCCCATAGTATGCTCTCGATTGTGCATCTGTAAAAGTTTGTGAGTGTGACAAGCCAAATTTCTTCAGCCTCCTCAGGTTGAAGAAGCGCCTTCATCACCACGCTGTAAAATTTCAGATTGTCCGTGACGTTGTGTGCCGAGGAAATTACCTTCTTCACTACTGTCTTGTCGATATGGATGGGGGTTGCTCCCTCTGCTGTTTCCTGAAGTCCACGATCATCTCTTTGTTGACGTTGAGTGACACCACACTCCGAGGGCCCTCACCTCCTCCCTGTAGGCCGTCCGGTCGTTGTTGGTAATCAAGCCTACCACTGTAGTGTCGTCTGTAAACTTCATGATTGAGTTGGAGGCGTGCATGGCCACACAGTCATGGATGAACATGGAGTACAGGAGAGGGCTGAGAACGCACCCTTGTGAGGCCCCAGTGCTGAGGATCAGCGGGGTGTAGATGTTGTTTCCTACATTCACCACCTGGGGGTGGCCCGTCAGAAAGTCCAGGACCCAGTTGCACAGGGCGGGGTCAAGACCCAGGGTCTCAAGCTTAATGAGGAGTTTGTAGGGTACTCGGGTGTTAAATGCTAAGCTGTAGTCAATGAACAGCATTCCTACATAGGTATTCCTCTTGTCCAGATGGGACAGGGTAGTGTGCAGTGTGATGGTGATTGCATTGTCAGTGGACCTATTGGGGCGGTATGCAAGCAAATTGGAGTAGGTCTAGGGTATCAGGTAGGGTAGAGGTGATATGATCCTTGACTAGTCTCTCAAAGCACTTCATGATGACAGAAGTGAGTGCAACGGGGCGATAGTCATTTAGTACATTTACCTTAGCTTTCTTGGGGACAGGAACAATGGTGGCCATCTTGAAGCAGGTGGGGACAGCAGACTGGCATAAGGATTGATTGAATATGTCTGTAAACACACCAGTCAGCTGGTCTGTGCATGTTTTGAGGACACGGCTATGGATGCTGACAGGTCCGGCATTCTTGTGAGGGCTAACATGTTTAAATGTTTTATTCACGTTGGCCACAGAGGAGAGCCAGCAGGCTTTGGTAGCGGGCCATGTCAGTGGCACTGTATTGTCCTCAAAGCGAGCAAAGAAGTTGTTTAAATTGTCTGGGAGCAAGCCATCGATGTCCGCGACGGGGCTGGTTTTAATTTTGTAATCCGTGATTGACTGTAGACCCGGCCACATACTTCTCGTGTTTGAGCCATTGAATTGCGACTCTACTTTGCCTTTATACTGAAACTTTGCTTGTTTGATTGCCTTGCGAAGACAATAGCTACACTGTTTGTATTCGTTCATGTTTCCAGTCGCTTTGTCATGATTAAAAGCAGTGCTTCGCGATTCCAGTTTTGTGTGAATGCTGCCATCAATCCATGGTTTCTGGTTAGGAAAAGCTTTAATAGTCACAGTGGGTACAACATCGCCTATGCACTTACTAATAAACTCGCTCACTGGGTCAGCGCATACATCAATTTTAATGTCTGGGGCTATCTGGAACATATCCCAGTCCACGTGATCGAAGCAATCTTGAAGCATGGAATCCGATTGATCAGACCAGTGTTGAATAGACCTGTGCACTGGAGTTTCCTGTTTAAGTTTTTGTCTATAGGCTGGGAGCAACAAAATGTAGTCATGGTCAGATTTGCTAAGGCAGTGCAGGAGAGGGCTTTGTATGCATTGCGGAAGTTAGAGTAGCAATGATCCAGAATGCTACCAGTCCGTGTCACGCATTCGATATGCTGATAGAATTTAGGTTTCTTCCTTCACAGACTGCATGAAATGATGACCTCTTCCTAAATATTGGGTCAAATTATTCATTTTGTGTATGGTTTCCTAGAAACAAGGGTGGCTCAACTTACCTCTTCGTCTCAACTTACCTCACTTTCCCCTAAAGAGTTCAATCAAGTTTCAATTGTCCATTTTCAAGTTTGTTAGTGGTATATACAGGATACGCAAGGTATACACTGTACAATGAAATGCTTACTTGCAGGTTCCTTCTCAATAATACAACAACAATAAATAATAAAATATAAGAATACAAACATAAAGTTAATGGCTGAGTAGAATAGAATAAACATTTTAGCAAAAGTATAGTACAGGAAGGCCCAATTTATAGTCTAATATTACATGTGTTTTGGGGAAGGGGGGATTGGGGGGCAAGTGTTTAAATTGTGCAGTATTTAGCAGTCATAATAAGAGTCTGGTAGCAGCAGTTGTGATGGTTGTGTAGCATGAATGAATGTGTGTGTGTGTGTGTGTGTGTGTGTGTGTGTGTGTGTGTGTGTGTGTGTGTGTGTGTGTGTGTGTGTGTGTGTGTGTGTGTGTGTGTGTGTGTGTGTGTGTGTGTGTGTGTGTGTGTGTGTGTGTGTGTGTGTGTGTGTGTGTGTGTGTGTGTGTTAGCTAAGGTGTGGCAAGTCAGAACAGGTGGTCAGTCCAGTTCAAGTGTTCAGCAGTCTGATGGCTTGTAGATAGAAACTGTCTCTGAGCCTGTTGGTATCAAACGTCATGCTCCGACACTGTCTGCCCGACGGTAAGGGAGTGAACAGCTCGTGGCTGGGTTGTGTGGGGTCCTTGATGATGCTGCATACCTTCCTCCGGGACCGTTTGGTGTAGATATCTTGGATGGGTGGGAGCACGGTCCCAGTGATGTACTGGAAGCCCTGTGGTCGTGGACAAAGCAATTCCTGTACCAAGTTGTGATTCAACCGGTCAGGACCCTATCGATGGTGCAGCAGTATTATTTGGAGTAGGACCGAGGGTGACATGCCAAATTTCTTCAGACACTTTAGGACATTTTTGCGCCCTCTTGACAAGACTGGTGGGTTTGTTGGTCCATGTCAAGTCCTTGGTGATGTGGACACCGACAAACTTAAAACTGCTGATTCTCTCTACTGCAGTCCCATTGATGTAGATCGGGGCATGGTCCCTCTGCTTCCTGAAGTGAACAATCAACTCCTTTGTTTTTGCTGATGTTTGTAGAGGTGGTTGTCCTCAGTGAGGGTGTTTGAGACAGGGTAAGCAGGTCCGGGGAGGAATCCAAGGGAGTAGTGGAGTTGGGAATCCAGGACAGAGCAGCAGGATGACGAGACGTGGGACAGGAGGCGGGAGTCAGAGCAGGCAGAAAAACAGCATTGGGCAGGTCAACAGGAAAACAGCATCAGGCAGGGAAACAGGCAGAGCAGGGTAACAGGATCTGAGTAGTAACAAATAGCTAGAAGCGTAACTGACTGAGCAGAGGTTACGATCTGGCATTGTGGGAGTGGCAGGACTGAGTATTTGTAGAGGTCTTGACTATGGGTTGCGGATCTGCTTAGACTCCAGCACACCTGTTTCCGCCCGCATAATCACACACACACACACACACACACACACACACACACACACACACACACACACACACACACACACACACACACACACACACACACACACACACACACACACACACAGAGAGAGGGAAAGAGCACTGGGGGAGGCGGCAGGTCAAAGAGAAACAGGATGACCACTAGAGGGCGGTGCAGGAGCAGATGTGACAGTCACACCCTGATCGGTTTCACCTGTCTATGTGCTTGTCTCCAACCCCCTCCAGGTGTAGCCCATCTTCCCCATTATCCCTTGAGCATTTATACCTGTGTTCTCTGTTTGTCTGTTGCCAGTTTGTCTTCTCAGGTTTTACCAGCGTTCTTTCCCGGTTTTGTTTCTCTAGTGTTTGTTTCCTAGTTTTCCCAGTTCTGACCATTCTGCCTGCTCTGACCCCAAGCCTGCATGCCATCCTGTACCTGCCTGACTCTGACCTGATTAAGAGCCTCTGCCTGCCCTTACCCCAAGCCTGCCTGCCATCCTGTACCTGCCTGACTCTGACCTGATTAAGAGCCTCTGCCTGCTCTGACCCCAAGCCTGCCTGCCATCCTGTACCTGCCCGACTCTGACTTGATTAAGAGCCTCTGCCTGCCCTTACCCCAAGCCTGCCTGCCGCCCTGTACCTGCCTGACTCTGACCTGATTACGAACCTCTGCCTGCTCCCGAGCCTGCCTGCTTGCCATCCTGTACCTGCCTGACTCTGACCTGATTACGAACCTCTGCCTCCTCCCGAGCCTGCTTGCCATCCTGTACCTGCCTGACTCTGACCTGATTACGAACCTCTGTCTGCTCCCGAGCCTGCCTGCCATCCTGTACCTGCCTGACTCTGACCTGATTACGAACCTCTGTCTGCTCCCAAGACTGCCTGCCTGTCGTCCTGTACCTGCCTGACTCTGACCTGATTACGAACCTCTGTCTGCTCCCAAGCCTGCCTGCCTGTCGTCCTGTACCTGCCTGACTCTGACCTGATTACGAACCTCTGTCTGTCCTCGACCTGCCCTTTGCCCCGTGTTATAATAAATTATTGAGAACTGTATTATGCGCCTCCTGTGTCTTGGTCATATCCTGAATCATGATAGGTTCAGAGAATGAATCTAGTACTGAAAGCATAAGCTACAGCTAGTTAGCACTGCAGTGCATTAAATGTGGTGATTAGTTGACTCAAAGAGAGAGAAATACAATAGTTGAACAGTTTTGAACAAATTCAAGCAATCATTTTTTTTTCTATTTCAGTTTCACTTAGCTGGCAAATGCAGCTAGCTAGTTTAGCCTACTTAAACACTCTGCTCAAACAGAGGGATGCTATGTTAGCTAGCTGGCTATAACAGAGGGATGACATGTTAGCTAGCTGGCTATAACAGAGGGATGCTATGTTAGCTAGCTGGCTATAACAGAGGGATGACATGTTAGCTAGCTGGCTATAACAGAGGGTTGCTATGTTAGCTAGCTGGCTATAACAGAGGGATGCTATGTTAGCTAGCTGGCTATAACAGAGGGATGATATGTTAGCTAGCTGGCTATGACAGAGGGATGATATGTTAGCTAGCTGGCTATGGCAGAGGGATGATATGTTAGCTAGCTGGCTATAACAGAGGGATGATATGTTAGCTAGCTGGCTATAACAGAGGGATGCTATGTTAGCTAGCTGGCTATAACAGAGGGATGATATGTTAGCTAGCTGGCTATGACAGAGGGATGATATTTTAGCTAGCTGGCTATGACAGAGGGATGATATGTTATCTAGCTGGCTATGACAGAGGGATGATATGTTAGCTAGCTGGCTATGACAGAGGGATGATATGTTAGCTAGCTGGCTATGACTATCCAACACAACACTTCCATGTAAAGGTAAGCTTTTGGTATTACGAATTTATTGCCACCGGGGCCTGCAGTTGTAACTGCTTACTGACTGTACACTAACGTTACTGCATGGGTCAGCGGTCTAAGGCACTGCATCACAGTGCTAGAGGCGTCACTACAGATCCTGGTTTGATTCCAGGCTGTATCACAACCGGCCGTGATTGGAAGTCCTATAAGGCGGAGCAAAATTGGCCCAGAGTGGTCAGGGTTAGGGCTTGGCTGGGGTAGGCCGTCATTGTAATTAAGAATTCGTTAACTGATTTGCCTAGTTAAATAACGGTTAAATAAATAACAGTTATATTAGCTATGTTGACTATAATGTTAAATGAGCTAATATGGAGACAACGATGTAGGCTGTTTGGCTTGGATTTTTTGTTGTTGCCTGATCACATACAGCTGGTGTGGTGTGTTGTACATTGATCAGGGATCAGGGGTGTATTCATTCCGCCGATTCTGATGAAAATGTTTCCTTAAACGGAAGCAAGCAGAACAATACGAGGATAAACATACTTGAATTTGTTCAATAGAAAATCTCTTTTGCAACTGTTGGACTAATGATTACACCCTATATCAGCTAGATGCAGACAAGAGTGTGCAAGGCGGTATTGAATGTCACTGTCTGTCACCTAAAATTTCTCTCTCGACCTGTGTGTACCTGCGTTGTAAACTGTCATTCATAGGCTAGGTTGTAGCACACAGACACCCACATACCTAACCCCTATATGACTGAAGACAATCCAACACACACTTATATCCTGTTAGGCCGTCCAACAAAACAGCCAGTTCCATCTAAAAGCAGGTGATATTGGCCAAATTAGCCACATGTACGTGTCCTTCAACACAGTCTAAAGGCTTCACTAATTTCAAAAACACTATTCCTTGTGTTCTGATGTGTAGCATATGCACAACTAGTCAGGATCGAGGCAAAGATTAACAGAGAAAAGTACAAAGAGATCTTTGATGAAAACCTCACCTTCCAACAGGACAAAGACCCTAAACACACAGCCAAGGCAACACAGGAGTTGCTTCGGGATGTCCTTGCTTCTGAATATCCTTGAGTGGCCCAGCCAGAGCCCAGACTTGAACCCGATCGAACATCTCTGAAAATAGCTGTGCAGCAACACTGACAGAGTTTTAGAGGATCTGCAGAGAAGAATGGGAGAAACTACCCAAATACAGGTGTGCTAAGCTTGTAGTGTCAAACCCCAGATGACTCCAGGCTGTAATCGCTGCTAAAGGTGCTTCAACAAAGTACTGAGTAAATTATTCTAATAGTTTTTTTTTTCATTTAACATTAATTTAACTAGTCAAGTCAGTTAAGAACAAATTCTTACTTACAATGACGGCCTACCCCAGCGATGCTGGGCCAATTGTGAACCGCCCTATGGGACTCCCAATCACGGCCATATGTGATGCAGCCTGGAATTGAACCAGGTACTGGAGTGACGCCTCTTGCACTGAGATGCAGTGTCTTCGACCACTGCGCCACTTGAGAGTAAAAGGTCAGAGTAGTTATGTAAATGTGATATAAAAATAATAATAATTCAATACATTTGCAAAAAATTCTAAAAACCTGTTTTTGCTTTGTCACTATGGGGTATTGTGTGTAGATTGACGAGGGGGGAAATTATATAATACATTTTAGAATAACCCTGTAACGTAACAAAATGTGGAAAAGGTCAAGGGGTCTGAATACTTTCCAAATGCACTGTATATAAACTCAGCAAAAAAAGAAATATCCCTGTTTCAGGACCCTGTCTTTCAAAGATAATTCATAAAAATCTAAATAACTTTCCAAACCAGCACTGGGACCTGTTGGATCGGAGGGTGAGGGCTAGGGCCATTCACCCCAGAAACGTCTGGGAACTTGCAGGTGCCTTGGTGGAATAGTGGGGTAACATTTCATAGCAAGAACTGGCAAATCTGGTGCAGTCCATGAGGAGGAGATGCACCGCAGTACTTACTGCAGCTGGTGGCCACACCAGATACTGACTGTTACTTTTGACCCCCACCCACTTTGTTCAGGGACACATTATTCCATTTCTGTTAGTCACATGTCACATGTGGAACTTGTTCAGTTTATGTCTCAGTTGTTGAATCTTGTTATGTTCATACAAATATTTACACTTTAAATTTGCTGAAAATAAACGCAGTTGACAGTGAGAGGACGTTTCTTTTTTAGCTGAGTTTATATATATTTAAAAAGTAGCTAGACATCAGTCAGAGTGTTTTCTGCAGATAGAATACCCATTCGAGTGGAGAAGAGCAACTGAAACACAAAATGATTCTGATGCCAAGCATAAATGATAGCAGAGCAGACAGGCCTGTAGCCCTAGCGACTCCAGACTCCAGACAGACACTGTGTGTACACGCTTCAGAGCAAGTACTGTTCTTCCTTCAGACAAGCATGTGTCAAAACTTTTTTAATTTGCACAATGTCTCTTGTTCACATTCATTTGTAAATGTCCAAGCTCCTACCTATATATGTACATCTTTATGAGCTGTCTTTGCGCTCGCTAGCACATTTAGCAAGCAGCTTCCATGGAACTTCGCTATTACTTGTGCTAATTTTGTTAGCATTCCGGTAACAGATGCCCAATGGTTATTTTTCAGTTTTTTTGGTGCCCCCTTGTGTACTAAAATGTAAATCCCCGGATAAGAGAAGGACGATATGAAGATATGAAAATCTGGAAACCGCCCAACCCTAGTGTAAGTACTCCATCCCTCTCTCGCTCTGTCCTACATCCCATCCCTCCATCGCTCCCTGAGCCCTCCCTCCCTGCCTGTCTCTGTCTCTCTCTACCCCTCTCCCTACATCCATTAGGAAATGCTCGACACACACACACACACACACACACACACACATTTGAACTTTCTAGTGTGTTCAAAGCATTTGATCCTGTTTTATGAAGTTCTTTGCTAAAACTATACTTGACTAAATAGTAATAATACATGTAATATAAACTGAAATGTAAGAATAATATTTCCAGATATTCCTTTCCTGGCACCTAAATCAGCTCAGCAGGACAGAATGGTTTTCAGTTAGAACAAGGATCTCAGTAATAGTGTGACTACGCTCTGATAGAGAAGAGAAAGTCTGTTTGCTGTTGTTTAGTCCTGAAGAATGTTAAGTTTCATTTCCTGATTTTATTTTGAATTGAATTGGACCAATGACTGCGGAGTTCATGGGCGGGAACAGACAGCTGACTCGACTCGTCCAATGAAGGAACAGAGCCGCTGAGAGTGAAGATAAGCAGAAACAGAGACAGAACCAGACATTGGATCAACCGAATCCCGCATCAGCTACTCCCCACACACACATACACCCCACCACCCCTCTTCCTTGCCTCAACACCTTATAAAGTCAGATGCTGTATTGAGAAGCAACACAACATTTATCCTGACTGGAAAAACATAAAGACTGAATAAACTGTCTTGATCTTCATTCAGTTCATTCTAGTCGACAGATTGACATTAAGACTTGATGTTCAGTGATCTGTAGAAGAGAAGCTTCACTGTGTTTCCACAGCCTGAGGAGCTACTGAAGAACATCTGACTGATATATTACAACAACAGGAGACTCCTCACAGGTGCGTCCTCAATTTGAGGGACTATAATACTGATTTACGGTTTCTTCTGTGTTCTATTGATTTCTATTAGAATCACAGATGTCTATACTGTGTATCCACAACAACTGCTACTCAGCCCAATAGTATGGCAGTCCCCTGCTCTAACCTCTGTTGTGTGCATGTGTGTCTGTCTGAGTGGTTGAGATAAACGGAAGTCGAATTTCCGTTGGAAGTTTTGTACAATTGGACAATAAAAACAGCTTATCTTATCTTATCTTATTTAATAAAGATAAGTCAACGTGATTATGGTGATTAAAGTTAGTCTATTCCACTCTATATAACTCTGACTGTTCACCACAGAATGAGAGAACGTACTGACTTCAAACTGAACACTGAAAATACCTAGAATTTAAATTAAAATTGTCATAATTCCATCATGATAGTAAGAGAGAAGGTTAAATGATGTTCCTCCTAATCAGTCATCTCTCTCTCTATCTCTCTCTCTCTCTCTCTCTCTCTCTCTCTCTCTCTCTATAGGTGTGCCATGTCCGTTCCCTATGTGGAGGTGAGTAGTAGAGAGTTGGGTGGGTCGGTGGACATCGGGCTGTTCCACCAGCATCTCAGCGGGGGGTCACATGTCAGGGGACCCGGCGTGGGCGCCAGCATCGAGGCATCCAATCGGGACGGAGTCAAGTTGATGGCCAGAGCCCAGGTTCTAACGCTGTCTCAAGGCGAAGGGGAGGGGAGGACCAGGGTGGGGCTGGCGTTTGACACGGGCGTGGGGATTGGTCCAGAAGGGCTGGAGGCAAAGGTGTTGGGGACTGGGCTGAGGCTGGGGCCGAGACCCACTGTGTCCCTGGTGGGAAATGAACTGGAGTGTTCTGTCATGTAGACTTTGACTGTGTCCTAAATTGTACACTATGTACACTATAGTTCCCTATATATTCCCTATATAATGCACTTTATAGGGAATAGGGTGGGGATGAACTCTGTGTTCTGTCATGAAGTCGATAATGTACACTGTTTCTGGAACAGCTGGCAACCTGAAGGATATCACTTCACTATGGACAATGTTGCGTGTTGGAGCATGTTGGGGTCAAAATGGTTGAACCTAAATGTATAATAAAATCAAGAGTTTTTACATATTAAGAGTGTGGCCTACTTTTACTGATGTCTTTTAGCATTCAAGAGAGGGAGCATTGAGAAAGAGGGAGGGGAAGAGGACAGGAGGAGGGGGGAGGAAGAGAGAAGGAGGGAGGGGATAGGAGGAGGGGGAGGAAGAGAGAAGGTGGGAGGGGATAGGAGGAGGGGGAGGAAGAGAGAAGGAGGGAGGGGATAGGGGGAGGGGGAGGAAGAGAGAAGGTGGGAGGGGATAGGAGGAGGGGGAGGAAGAGAGAAGGAGGGAGGGGATAGGAGGAGGGGGAGGAAGAGAGAAGGTGGGAGGGGATAGGAGGAGGGGGAGGAAGAGAGAAGGAGGGAGGGGATAGGAGGGGGAGGAAGAGAGAAGGAGGGAGGGGATAGGAGGAGGGGGAGGAAGAGAGAAGGAGGGAGGGGATAGGAGGAGGGGGGAGGAAGAGAGAAGGAGGGAGGGAGGGGATAGGATGAGGTAAAAAGGGAGTGAGAGGAGAAGGAGAGCGATTGGACTGGACTGAGAGGGGAGGGCGAGTAAGGATACACAGTAATATAATGTCACAGCCATAGACATTGATTTACTGTATATACATCATTGATCCAGTGGTGTGTATTCATGGTTAACAAGGGAACACAGGCGTCCCCAAATACAGTATATGGAGACTTTTTTTCATCAAATACATTTTTTTTTAAGTATCCTTCAAGGGGTCTTAAAATTCAAAATCAAATAGCTAAATGATCCTCGGTATGGGCTTTTTAAATCAATTCCATAATTCCTATACATCCTGACAAAATATAACATATTACTGGCCTGCTACTGTGTCTTCACGGGTCAAAAAGGAACTGGGGCTATCCCACCCAGTCCCGATAGGCATAAAACAGTTTGTTTAATATAGAGACCTGTTTCAAACAGACCCAAGGACAATTGGACCCGTTCATATAGACTTGGTGGATCCAGACCCGATCCGATCCATATGAGGGAAGAGAGCAGAAAAGTCATTTTTAAGCTACTTTATTAACCAGAGCTGATAAAGCGGGAGAGGAGTGAGAGAAACACAGAGGGGCCGTACCATAGCCACAGGAAGTAGGGGTTCTGAGGGTTCAGGAGCACCCCCTGAAAAATTTGATTGAAAAATATAATATTAATAAAATATAAATATTTTTCTCTCACAGAATTAGTGCACTGTGCCTTTAGTTGTCCTGTATTAGCTGACTATAACTATGCAAATCGCATCCCCCCCTCCCCACCCACTACTTCTAACTGTTATGGACCATACTGTGAACGAGTGCTGCCTGTTCTCATAGACTAGACGTTGCATTACTCATCTCATACGTATATACTGTATTCTATTCTAAAATCTGATTTGATTTGACATAGTAAATGGAAATCCGGAACACATTAATTAGTATGTATGATATGTTACATTTGGTATGGTTACATAAGACAGATGGTTACTTAAAGCCAAAATGAAAGTAGGGTGGTTGGTCGGGGTGGATGGGTAGGGATTTGATGTGAAAGTCTAGCAACACAAAGGTTGTGAGTTCAAATCTCATCACAGACATTTTTTGCTAATTAGCAACTTACTACTTTTTTTTTAGCTTCTCCGCAACTACTTACATGCTGACCACACTGCCGGCATTGCGTGTGCGAGCTTTGCAAAATAAATGTACACACGTTATTCAATAATTTTATCTAAACTGCTCGCGTGCATCAATGAGCATCTGCATATACCCACGTGGGTGATTGAAAGATGAACTGTGGTCCACACTCCAGTCCAGTGGGGGATGGTAATGCACCTTAAAGTTTGTCGCCAACCGCCATATACAGTCCACAGAAGAAGAAGAAGAATACGAAGAAGAAGCAGAGATTAGTAGAAACTAACTAGGTTTCCCCTTTTATCTGTGAATTCATTGTTGGAGTAGAGAACACATGATTTTGTGTTGATTCAAAATGGGTCAAAATTCTACAAATATCCAGAAAAAAAAGAACCTTGTGGATTTCAGGTAAAATAACAACCCAATGTGTATGTCCCAAATTAGCTAGCAACTGCAAGCTAGCTAGCTAAATGTCCATGAATGTTTCATGTGTTTCGACTTGTCCCCAAAATGATATAGTTTGTTCAGAGTCAGTTTTGATATTTTTTATATGATCTCGTCTGGTATGGATGGACAAAATCAACATGCTGGGTCTAGTCAGCATGTTAGCATGTTAGCTAACCCTTCCCCTATAACCCTAACCTTAACCCTTTTAGCTAACCTTTCCCCTAACCCTAACTTTAACTCTTTAATCCAACTCATATACTTAACCTTAACCCGTAAACCCTAAATTCGTAATACATACCATACAAAATATAACATATTATACTAAATGGGAGTGTTTTGTAATTACGTACAGAATAATACAAGATGCCCTGAGACCAGGTTGGCGAGTGACATGGGGAGCAGGGAGGAGAGAGGGAGAGATAAGAGACAGCAACCAATCAACCAAACCCGGCCTCTGCTATAGTAGACTAATAGCTGCCATAGATAGGTTATTCATCATCAAATATGAATATGTTGTACCTGCCTTGGACTGCATCAAACCGGGATAAGCTAGTTAAGATAGCTAACATTAGCTAGCTAGGCTAACTAAGACTGCAGTGCATGGCTTTCTCATCTTACAGATGGAGAAATAATAACAACTCATAATATTATGTAGCAGCCTGCCTACCTGTTGGCTCTTGGTCGTTCTAGCCTATCCTTCTCCTTTAACGTTTAAATCTGTCATTTTAATTCCATCTTTCATTGATTAGATATCTCCTAACTTTTACCATACATGGAGCGAGGCTCTGTGACTGTAGCCTATTGCCGATTTGATGACTTATGATTGGCCAACAACAAGCTACATCTACCACACTCCACTCACATGAAAAGCAAGAGCAGCAGCATAAATTATACAATGTCTCTCTATGTACTACAGCAGTCCTGTTAGGATCTGCACAGGCTCTTTCAGACAAGTCAGTAAAAATCACAAATCCCGAGAACCATGGCTTCGAGTACCAGATCCGGTCTCACGTGTTCGGGTACAGGTGGAACCGTGAAGACCTCTAGCCTCACATTGTAGGCTAAACTGCAGAGAAAAAAAAAGATAAATGATCAAAATGGTTGCCCAATCATAATACCATTCTTCATTACATTGTGTTGTTGTAGCTTAGGTAGGATACATTTCTTGTAGCCGAGCTAAAAAACTGAAACAATAGGGTTGCTTTCGAAGCTGCATACCTGGGGACTGGGAGGGAGGCACTCTGGGAAGGCTCGGGAGCACACATAGTGTAGGCTACCCACAGTATGATTTCCTTATCTGATAACTTTTCTTTCTCTGTTCAAAGTGACTGTATATCTTTACTGCATTATTAAGCCTAACACTGAGTTGATGAATTATGGGTTTATATGCATAGGCTTCTAATTTAGGCAATAGGTTACATCTCGAGCCTCTCTGTCTTCATTGCTCTGTTGCGTCATTACTCTTCATAAATCTTGTGTCCCAGTCCCAGGAAAAGCCAGACTATAAAAACGTAACACTTATTTTGACTTATTTTCTTTATCCTACTAATGGCCTGTTGGAGGAGAGACGCGCTCTTGCTTGCTGAATGTAAAATAGGCTAAAGCATTAAGAACTGGTTGGGCGTTGGAAAATAGAAGAGCATATTTTCACTAACACTGGGCTACATCCTGACAAAATACACCATTCCAGTGGCCTGCTAATGTACCTTTCTGGACCTTCTAAACTGTCAATAATAGACCCAAACGGATCCAAATGGTTGCATAATCAGGCTTAGGCTCAAGGCCTATGCAGTTATTTTGTCATGAAGCAAAACAAGAAGTTTGAGCAGTTATTCTAATTAGCCTACATCACTGCAGTTTACAGCCTATGGACAGTAATTGTGTACTCACTTGATAACAACAAGAAATGCATCATTGCACTGTCTTGTTGTAGCCCAGGTTTAATAATTATCTTGTTTAAAAATGTAAGCCAAATCAATAGTGGAGCTTTGCGTGCCAGTGTACCACAGAACACAACCTGGAGGAAAGCACTAGGTCCTTCAGATCTTCAATTTCATCATCTTTTAACTTCTTGTTTTCTTGCACTTTGACAGGACCATATTTAGAGTATAGCCCTAATATTTAGCTAGTGAATGTCCTAATACTTAGCTTCTTAATTCGGCTACACATAACTTCCAGCTGTTCCTGTGCCAAATAGGTCATAGGCTAAGCAAGCCTTTCCGCTATAGGTCATTCCCCCTCTCCTTTAATCCCACGGAAAGCTATATCTACAAAAACTATAGGACATTCCCCCTCTCCTTTAATCCCACAGAAAGCTATATCTACAAAAGCTATTGGTCATTCCCCCTCTCCTTTAATCCCACGGAAAGCTATATCTACAAAAGCTATAGGACATTCCTCCTCTCCTTTAATCCCATGGAAAGCTATATCTACAAAAACTATAGGACATTCCCCCTCTCCTTTAATCCCATGGAAAGCTATATCTACAAAAACTATAGGACATTCCCCCTCTCCTTTAATCACATGGAAAGCTATATCTACAAAAGCTATAGGACATTCCCCCTCTCCTTTAATCCCACGGAAAGCTATATCTACAAAAGCTATAGGACATTTATTTAGATACTTTTGTATATTAAACCTAATAGCCTAATCATGGGG
Organism: Oncorhynchus nerka; assembly: GCF_034236695.1. Classification (NCBI taxonomy): domain Eukaryota; kingdom Metazoa; phylum Chordata; class Actinopteri; order Salmoniformes; family Salmonidae; genus Oncorhynchus; species Oncorhynchus nerka. The sequence goes on from NC_088397.1 coordinate 86,449,256, forward strand.
GGGGGGGAAACACGTTTGCTCTTTCTAAGTGCTGAAACACTATGGTTCCAAAATCCTACAGGGATTTTCTAGTGGATTATTGTATTGGAATCCTATAGGATCCTATAGGATACATTGAAACCTATAAAATACAATCCTATAGTACTCCAATAGGACTGGTTCCAAAATGTATTAGGATTTTTCTAGTAGATTCTTGTATTTGAATCCTATAGTATCCTATAAAATAAAATCCTATAGGATATACAGTAATCCCATAGGAGTCCAATGCATTTATTTTTCAGTTTTGGCGACCCCCAAATGAATATAGCACTCCTAAATGTAGCTAGTTGTCTTCAGCAGGTTGTTCTCTAACGAGTACCTTAATGAATGTAAACAAAACCAATCCTACCTGAAGAATGAGGCTACTGAGGGCTAAATAAAGGGAGAGTAATCAGGGTGATGATGAAGTCCCGGTGTGCGAAGCGAGGTGGAGCAGGTGTGTACAATGATGGTTGCCAGGACCGGTGATTAGAAGAACGGCGATGTCAAGTGCCGGAGAGAGAGAGCAGGAGTAGGCGGCTCCAGCCGCAGGACGATGCCGGCCAGGTGGACGCCCCGAGTGGGAGCGGGCCAGTCCGGGCGGTGGAGGTAGAAATCCAGGATGATTTTGGGATCCAGGATGTCATCCACCATCGATGTCCAGGGGAGGTGGAGGGGTGTTGCGGGGGTCGGCACCACACGGGGGACCAGGAACCATTGGCCTGAGGAGGGAAACATGGTTTAAACGTTTATAGATGACCAGCAATGTCAAATAATAATCACAGGGGCTGTAGAGTGTGCAATAATTCAACACCTCAGGAGTAAATGCCAGTTGGTTCTTCATAGCCAAGCATTTAAAGGTTGAGACAGCAGGTTCCGGTAGAGAGAGACAGGGTCAAACAGCAGGTTCTGGTAGAGAGAGACAGGGTCAAACAGCAGGTTCTGGTAGAGAGAGACAGGGTCAAACAGCAGGTTCTGGTAGAGAGAGACAGGGTCAAACAGCAGGTTCTGGTAGAGAGAGACAGGGTCAAACAGCAGGTTCTGGTAGAGAGAGACAGGGTCAAACAGCAGGTTCAGGTACAGAGAGACAGGGTCAAACAGCAGGTTCGGGTAGAGAGAGACAGGGTCAAACAGCAGGTTCTGGTAGAGAGAGACAGGGTCAAACAGCAGGTTCCGGTAGAGAGAGACAGGGTCAAACAGCAGGTTCGGGTAGAGAGAGACAGGGTCAAACAGCAGGTTCCGGTAGATAGAGACAGGGTCAAACAGCAGGTTCCGGTAGAGAGAGACAGGGTCAAACAGCAGGTTCTGGTAGAGAGAGACAGGGTCAAACAGCAGGTTCGGGTAGAGAGAGACAGGGTCAAACAGCAGGTTCCGGTAGAGAGAGACAGGGTCAAACAGCAGGTTCCGGTAGAGAGAGACAGGGTCAAACAGCAGGTTCCGGTAGAGAGAGACAGGGTCAAACAGCAGGTTCGGGATAAGGTAGCACATCCGGTGAGTCCTGAGCAGGTTAGGGTTCCATAGCCGCAGGCACAAACAGCAGAGACTGGATCAGCAGCACGACCAGGTGGTCTGGAGACAGGGACAGCAAAGAGTCGTCAGGCCAGGTAGTACTGAGGCATGGTCCTAGGGCTCAGATCCTGCATCCTTTATTCAACTTGAGTGTAGATTAGAGGTTATGTAACTTCACATGATTTTGCCTACTTGTCAATCCTGATCTGAATGTTTGATGTCCTTTTTACTGCACACTGTTCATAGTATTTTCTTCCATAGCTAATCACTGAATGTCCTACTACAAGGATATGGTCAGGTTTTAATATCCCTGAGTCACAATAGCACAGAACACACAAACACCGTAGATTGCCAGGGCAAGTAGATTGAGCAGTTTGGAAAATGAAGTCTGCTTTGTGGTTGCCTGATACACACACAGACACGAACACACACACACACACACACACACACACACACACACACACACACACACACACACACACACACACACACACACACACACACTTAATTTAGGTTAGTGTGTAGTCAAGGCTTTGTCATTAAAATAATACTACGCCTATCTTTCAGATCTGCCAACCAGGCTCGTTGGGTGATAGATGACAGTGTTTCCACCAAGCTGTTCCAGGCCTGGAGTGGCACACTGGAACTTCCGGATGCACGTATACTCACTCAATCACTCACTCTGTTTTGTTGTGTTACGTTCTGACCTTTATTTCCTTTGTTTTGTATTTATTTAGTATGGTCAGGGCGTGAGTTGGGTGGGCAGTATATGTTTATTTTTCTATGATTTGGGGATTTGTATGTTTCGGCCTAGTATGGTTCTCAATCAGAGGCAGGTGTCATTAGTTGTCTCTGATTGAGAATCATACTTAGGTAGCCTGGGTTGCACTGTTTGTTGGTGGGTGATTGTCTATGTTAGTTGCTTGTGTCAGCACAGGTCTCATTTGTAGCTTCACGGTCGTTATTGGTTTATTGTTTTTGTATGCAGTGTTCAGTACTTTCTTTAATTAAATATTCACTATGAACATATACCACGCCGCATTTTGGTCCTCTGATCCTTCTCGCCTCTCCTCTTCAAATGAAGAGGAGGAAGACCGTGACATGTATCATTATTTTTACTTAATAAAGTGACATCACCGCCCATATGGTTGTCTTTCTAAGTTGCAAATATTTAACTGTTTATAATTTTTTTTACACTAAATTGAATGTATTTTGAACTGTAGTGATTGAAGTAACTATAACATGAATATTTGTTGTATTGAACATAAAAATGTAGGGCCCCTTCTATTTAAATTATTAAACGTCATTGCTAATTATTTTCAAGTGTAAGTAGTAACAGGCATTGTTGAGCACAGTGCTCATTCCTCATTCCACTCCGCAGTAATTGGAGGTAGAGCTGAAAGCATTACAGGAAGCTTCATACCCTCTATCATTGACTGGTACACACAACCTTGTTGATGGTGGGAATGGCTTGTCTAATTCTTGAATTTGTCTGATGGCTTTGACATCCATTCAACATGATCATCTCATAGCACAACAAACTGCTCAATACTATTTTAGGAATATACTTGTCTTTCTTCAAACATGCATGCAACATTGTGTAAAAGTATCATAAAACCAAAACATTTGATTACCCATAATCCTCTAAAATCAGAGGTAGTATTCATAACTTGAAAAAAAGTTAGAATTCTATATCAGCACGACACAAATAAATCAAGTGTTTTTTTAATTCAAATATCAATGTCTCATACTACTTTATTATGGTAAGTAAAGCTATTTATTTAATTAATGTTCGATTTACTTTGTCACATTCTGACCTTAGTTCTTTTGTTATGTCTTTGTTTTAGTATGGTCAGGGCGTGAGGTGGGTGGGTTGTCTATGTTATTTTTTCTATGATTTGGGATTTCTGTGTTTGACCTGGTATGGTTCTCAATTAGAGGCAGCTGTCAATCGTTGTCCCTGATTGAGAACCAGTTGTGGGTGCTTATTTCCTGTTTAGTGTTTTTGTCGTTCACCTTACGGGACTGTTGGTTTGTTATTTATTGTTTTGTTCAGTGTTCTAGTACGTCATTAAAAGCTATGAACACTTACTACATTGGTCCTCCTCCCTTTCTCCCAACGACGAACGTTACAAACTTTAAAATATGAGTTTACGACTATCAATAATCACTCTGTGTGACCCTGATTTAGCCCACTGCAGTAAAAGGTTAAGAAAAAAAGGGATTAATAGGATTCTGATTGAGGTGACAATTCTACAAGACTCTGATTCCTTTTGATTTCCAAAAGGGAAAAAAAGTTGTCCAATAGGATTCCAATAGGATTATGATAGAGGTGATACAAAATCCTTCAGGGGTCCATTAAGATTACATTTGATTTCCCATCAGGAAAAAAGTAGTCCAATAGGATTCCTATAGGATTCTGATACAGGTGACACAAAATCCTATAAGACTGCAAAAATCCTATAGGATACAACATGATTAATTTTTAAGTTTCCAATAGGAAAAAAGTAGTCCAATAGGATTCCAATAGAATTCTGATAGAGTTGACACAAAATCTTATAGGATTGTGAGAATTCTTTAGGATTCTATTGGAAAAATCACTAATCCTATAAGACTTTTTTGACGATGGTAACTCTGATGATAGCGCTAAATGCGGAATAATCTGAATTGTGTACTCCAGTTCTGACTATGCTCTTCAAGTTGTGATGATATTACAACCAAATAGTTAACATTTATTTAACAATCCCTTGAAAACTGCAAGCAGTTGTCAATGGTTTTAGCGGAGCCGGGGGTCTCCTCGCCCCCCAGCAGGCAAAAACGCTCTGCATCTTATTGTGACATTTTATTGATAACGACGTTCCTCTTCTCATAAATCGCTGCTGGGTTTTACTGTGTTATTATAACAGTGAGTTCAAAGTTTCGTACTGAGTTAATTATTCTCCTGCGCTCCTCTACAAAAACAGTTCCATATACTCTCATTGGTCAGTTTAACTTTATGGGTCACGTATGACAGAAAAGTGCAACTATATATGTTCGAACAGCAAAACCAGTAAGAGATGACATTGACTTCAAAATTCCATTCCTGAGAAAACCTAGTAGACTGATCTGAAAGGTACTTATCAAACTTAACTACTCAGAACAAACTTTTAGTGTCCCTACACTTAGACTACAGTATGTGGACATGTATTTGTGAGCTTGGGGTTGTGAACAAAAATAAGTATGACTCTGTATATATTATGTATGATGAGGGTTTTTATTTCATCCATGTGTCTGCTCTACGGCAGCGGAGGCTCCTCAGGAAGGGGGGGACCATTTTCGTCAGTGAATTTCATAAAAATTCAAATGATTATTTTTCGATGATACATCTCTAAATATATTTACATGTCAGCAAAATACACAATTTTGCATTGAAGGTCTATAGTAGCCCTAACAGCACTCTGTAGGGTAGCACCATGTTGTAGCTGGAGGACACTTAGTTTCCGTCCTCCTCTGGGTACATTGACTTCAATACAAAACCTAGGAGGATTGTGGTTCTCACCCCCTTCTGTAAACTTACACAGTAATTCTGACAACATCCGGAGGATGTTCTCCAACTTATCAGAGCTCTTGCAGCATGAACTGACATGTTGTCTACCCAGTCAAAGGATCAAGGAATAATCTGCTGCTGAAAGCATAAGCTACAGCTAGCTAGCAATCCAGTGCATAAAGTGTGGTGAGTAGTTGACTCAAAGAGAGAGAAAGACAATAGTTGAACAGTTTGAACAAATTAATTTGTTTAAAAAATGAAGGAGAAGCAAGAGAGAGAGAGAGGGAGTGATAGCTGTATTTCATTGTATTTTTTTCTCACTTTCACTTACTTAGCTAGCAAATGCAGCAAACTTGTTTAGCCTACTCAAACACCCGGCTCAAACAGAGAGGGATGCTATGTTAGCTAGCTGGCTATGACTATCCAACACTAGATCTCTTCCAAGTCAAGGTAAGCTTTTGGTTTTATTCATTTATCGCTACCAGGGCCCACCGGTGTAACTGCTAAACTGCTTGCTGACTCTAAACTGTACTGAATGATTGTAGCGGGTTTACTGACATGTTAGTTCTAGTAGCTAAGTTGATTATGACGTTAGCTAATATGATGATAACGATGGAGGCTGTGTGTAGTGGGTAGCAGTTATGATATGACGGTTTGGCTTGGAAAGTTTTTTTTTGCTTGGTCACAGAGAGTTGATGTGTTGTGCACTGAAGTCTACAAGTGAAGGGAAAAGTTGAGAGGAGGAGGATGCGTAAATGCAAGAATCATGTTGTTTGTATATGGCTGCTATGAATGTGAACTGTGTTTGCGTGTGATCAGGGATGTATTGATTCGGCCGATGATCGTGATCTGAAGTATATTCTTATATACCGGTAGTATACATTCCAGCAGTCTATGCGGATTAATAGTATTATTACATATTTAACTATTCGAAAATAAGTGTAATCACACACCAGGGATAAAGAAAATGAAATCAAAACTTGGGTGGGTGCTTATACACTGAGTGTACATAACATTAGGAACACCATACTAATATTGAGTTGCACCCTCCTTTGCCCTCAGAACAGCCTCAATTCGTCGGGGCATGGATTCTACAAGGTGTTGAATGCATTCCACAGGGATGCTAGCTCATGTTGACTCCAATGCTTCCCACAATTCTGTTAAGTTGCTTGGATGTCCTTTGGGTGGTGGACCATTCTTGATATTACACGGGAAACTGTTGAGTGTGAAAAATCCAGCAGCGTTGCAGTTCTTCACATACTAAAACCGGTGCGCCTGGCACCTACTACCATACCTCGTTCAAAGGCACTTATAATATTTTGTACTGCCCATTCACCCTCTGAATGGTACACATACACAATTGTCTCAAGGCTTAAAAATCCTTCTTTAACCTGTCTCCTCCCCTTCATCTACACTAATTAAAGTGGATTTAACAAGTGACATCAATAAGGGTTCATAGCTTTCACCTGGATTCACCCGGTCAGTCTATGACATAGAAAAAAGCATGTGTTTCTAATGTTTTGTACATTCAGTGTATTTGTCTTATTTCACACATGTAAAAGTGTGTATTAATACACTTGTGTGAATTGGAAATGTGTTTTTTGTATATCCCAACTCCCTCTGAGACATTCTCGTAGAGTGGGGTCACGGCCAGGGTTTTTTGTATATCCCAACTCCCTATGAGACATTCTCGTAGAGTGGGGTCACGGCCAGGTTTTTTTGTATATCCCAACTCCCTCTGAGACATTCTCGTAGAGAGGGGTCACGGCCAGGGTTTTCTGTATATCCCAACTCCCTCTGAGACATTCTCGTAGAGTGGGGTCACGGCCAGGGTTGTTTGTATATCCCAACTCCCTCTGAGACACTCTCGTAGAGAGGGGTCACGGCCAGTGTTTTTTGTATATCCCAACTCCCTCTGAGACACTCTCGTAGAGTGGGGTCACGGCCAGGGTTGTTTGTATATCCCAACTCCCTCTGAAACACTCTCGTAGAGAGGGGTCACGGCCAGGGTTGTTTGTATATCCCAACTCCCTCTGAGACACTCTCGTAGAGAGGGGTCACGGCCAGGGTTTTTTGTATATCCCAACTCCCTCTGAGACACTCTCGTAGAGAGGGGTCACGGCCAGGTTTTTTTTGTATATCCCAACTCCCTCTGAGACACTCTCGTAGAGAGGGGTCACGACCAGGGTCTGCCATTATCAATGGCGACACTGGAACAATTTGGGTTAAGTGCCTTTCCTAAAGGCAGATTTTTCACTTTGTCGGCTCGGGGATTTGAACTACAGATGTAGAATCTTAATTTGACCAGTATTGTTGCAGAAAAGTAATCCTGAGCCAACAGGATTTTAACATTTAGTCCATAATGTTGCTCAATCGGAAGTTAGGCTATTAGCTGGCCAAAATTAGCCTGCATAAAAAGTGCAATTCTGTGAATATAACCACGTGGTAATTCAAGTTTTCACTGAATTCAAATAAGTCACAAAGCTCATCTAGATTTCAATTAAGATTCTACATCTGTAGCTACCTTTCAGTAACTGGCCCAACGCTCTAACCGCTAGGTTACCTGCCGCCTTAAAAAGGGAAGGACCGACATAAAATTAAGTTCACATATTCTTGAAATAGAGTGTGTCCCTGTCTGTCTGTAAAAGAAAATCAATTTTAACAACAAAATTGTGCTGTCTAGTTTGGTTAATATGAGCAATTTGCTGAATAGCATTTACTTTTTACTTTTACTCAAGTATGACAATTGAGTACTTTTCCCACCACTGAACGTATGTACATTTAAAACCAGATACTTTTAGACTTTTACTCAAGTAGTATTTTACTGGGTGACTTTCACTTTAGGTATTTTTACTTTTACTCCATCACTGAAAATGGACTGATTGTCATCATGTAAAATTAGAAATAAATAATAGATACATTTCTGGTTTGCCTTACCCATTGTCACCTTCACTGAAATATAAAGTTGTTATTTGCTTTTGTTTTGCTGAGTATTTATAAACAAACAATGTTGATCTCATAGACTGTCAGTCCATAATTTATCTCTATTAATCCACCTCTCTCTCCATCTTGTACTAACAACACGGTAAAACGCAGCCATTAAAGCTTTATCTGCCGTTGAAGATTGCTTTGAACGGGTAACTGGGCCCTGGGGATTCAAAGAGATGAATGAGAACATGGACCGACCTCTAAACTCATCTGCTGATACGCTGTTCAACAAAGCACAAACAGACCTCAACGGTGGAGAGACAAAGTGGCGCGGGGAGGCAGGATTGTATAAGGGTGAATATGAGCACAGCGTGTTAAGGGGGAAGGCTGAGTTGCCCAACATCAAAGCTGGTATTGGGGAATCGATGGAAAAAGGATATAGTGGGCACATTGACTACGCATTAGGAAAAGCTGAAATAGACATGGGCGTGTTGAAGGTGGAGGGCAGTTTGCCCAGCGCCAGTGGTGCTTTTCAGGCAACAACCCATGGAGCAAAAGTAATGCTCAAGGCTGAGGTCATAGGTGCCTCTGCATCCTTTGGTCCGGTGAAGTGTCTCTCTCTCCTCTGCTCTCATCCTTCTAGACCTATCGGCTGCCTTCGATACTGTGAACCATCAGATCCTCCTCTCCACCCTCTCCGAGTTGGGCATCTCCGGCGCGGCCCACGCTTGGATTGCGTCCTACCTGACAGGTCGCTCCTACCAGGTGGCGTGGCGAGAATCTGTCTCCTCACCACGCGCTCTCACCACTGGCGTCCCCCAGGGCTCTGTTCTAGGCCCTCTCCTATTCTCGCTATACACCAAGTCACTTGGCTCTGTCATAACCTCACATGGTCTCTCATATCATTGCTATGCTGACGACACACAATTAATCTTCTCCTTTCCCCCTTCTGATGACCAGGTGGCGAATCGCATCTCTGCATGTCTGGCAGACATATCAGTGTGGATGACGGATCACCACCTCAAGCTGAACCTCGGCAAGACGGAGCTGCTCTTCCTCCCGGGAAGGACTGCCCGTTCCATGATCTCGCCATCACGGTTGACAACTCCATTGTGTCCTCCTCCCAGAGCGCTAAGAACCTTGGCGTGATCCTGGACAACACCCTGTCGTTCTCAACTAACATCAAGGCGGTGGCCCGTTCCTGTAGGTTCATGCTCTACAACATCCGCAGAGTACGACCCTGCCTCACACAGGAAGCGGCGCAGGTCCTAATCCAGGCACTTGTCATCTCCCGTCTGGATTACTGCAACTCGCTGTTGGCTGGGCTCCCTGCCTGTGCCATTAAACCCCTACAACTCATCCAGAACGCCGCAGCCCGTCTGGTGTTCAACCTTCCCAAGTTCTCTCACGTCACCCCGCTCCTCCGCTCTCTCCACTGGCTTCCAGTTGAAGCTCGCATCCGCTACAAGACCATGGTGCTTGCCTACGGAGCTGTGAGGGGAACGGCACCTCAGTACCTCCAGGCTCTGATCAGGCCCTACACCCAAACAAGGGCACTGCGTTCATCCACCTCTGGCCTGCTCGCCTCCCTACCACTGAGGAAGTACAGTTCCCGCGCAGCCCAGTCAAAACTGTTCGCTGCTCTGGCCCCCCAATGGTGGAACAAACTCCCTCACGACGCCAGGACAGCGGAGTCAATCACCACCTTCCGGAGACACCTGAAACCCCACCTCTTTCAGGAATACCTAGGATAGGATAAAGTAATCCTTCCCCCCTTAAAAGATTTAGATGCACTATTGTAAAGTGGCTGTTCCACTGGATGTCTTAAGGTGAACGCACCAATTTGTAAGTCGCTCTGGATAAGAGCGTCTGCTAAATGACTTAAATGTAAATGTAAATGTAAATGAAGTGGACAGTGCGTCAGGCAGTTGATACAGGCTTTGAAGTAGGCAAGGATGGAAATGTGGGTCTTTCTCTCTTCGGGAACAAGTTGGAGTTCAACCTCTGGTGAAACACCACCTCTCAGAGCTCAGAGGTCCACTGCTTTGGATATGTATTCATTCCACCTGTTTAGTTCTCCTACAGCCTACAGACAAGGCTTCAGGGACATATATGTGCTTGGTTACTTCTAAAATCCTAATGAAAACAGCTTTATGTATTGTCCTTAATAAGTGGACTGTATTTACAATATATACAATACATTCTTATCAACTCTATTTGTGATTGTTCTTGTTTATGCACACACACACACACACACACACACACACACACACACACACACACACACACACACACACACACACACTGAAGTGTTTATCACGGAAGCCTGGTCTCCTCCAGAGGACACTATCTCCTCCCAGTGGACAAACTGAGCTGCTGCAGAGGAGAACACTTTCTTTTGGCTTGCCTACAGAAACGTTTGTGTGTGTGTATATGTATATTTGTGTGTCAAATCAAATCACCGTATATTTGCCATGCGCACATGATACAGCAGATTTATTTGCTCTTTCTCAACAATGCAGTGAAATCTAGGTCAGAAATATAACAAATAAAAACACGAGAGGTAAAAACTCACGAGAATGTACACTCTATATAGTTGAGTGTGTGTGTGTAGGTACTTGAAACTCCCCGGAGGCCCATCTGCTATTCTGCTAGCCCCGGCCCGCTAGCTGTCTGAATCGCCGTGTCTCCAGCACGCCTAGCTACTCACTGGACCCTATGATCACTCAGCTACACATGCCTCTCCCTAATGTCAATATGCCTTGTTTATTGCTGTTTTGGTTAGTGATTATTGTCTTATTTTACAGTAGAGCCTCCAGCCCTGCTCAATATGTCTTAGCCCTTTTGTTCCAACTCCAACACATGCGGTGACCTCACCTGGCTTAAATGGTGCCTCTAGAGACAAAACCTCTCTCATTGTCACTCAATGCCTAGGTTTACCTCCACTGTACTCACATTCTACCATAACCTTGTCTGTACGTATGCCTTGAATCTATTATTCCACACCCAGAAAACCTGCTCCTTTTACGCTCTGTTCCAAACGCACTAGACGACCAGTTCTTATAGCCTTTAGCCGTACCCTTATCCTACTCCTTCGCTGTTCCTCTGGTGATATAGAGGTAAACCCAGGCCCTGCCGTACCCAGCACCAGTCCCATTCTCCAGGCGCTCTCATTTGTTGACTTCTGTTACCGTAAAATAATTGGTTTCATGCATGTTAACATTAGAAGCCTCTTTGCTAAGTTTGTTTTATTCACTGCTTTAGCACACTCCGCCAACCCGGGTGTCCTAGCCGTTTCTAAATTCTGGCTTAGGAAGGCCAACAAAAATCCAGAAATGTTCATCCCTATCTATAACATTTTCCGACAAGATAGAACTGCCAAAGGGGGAGGAGTTGCAATCTATTGCAGAGTTCTGTCATACTATCCAGGTCTGTGCCCAAACAATTTGACTTTTAAAAATCACCGTTCCAGGAACAAGTCTCTCACCGTTGCTGCTTGTTATAGACCCCCAGGACACCATATGTGAATTGATTGCTCCCCATCTATCTTCAGAGTTTGTACTGTTAGGTGACCTAAACTGGGATATGCTTAACACCCCGGCCATCCTACAATCTAAGCTAGATGCCTTCAATCTCACACAAATTTTCAAGGAACCTACCAGGTACAACCCTAAATCTGTAACCATGGGCACCCTCTTAGATATCATCCTGACCAACTTGCCCTCTAAATACACCTCTGCTGTCTTCAACCAGGATCTCAGTGATTACTGCCTCATTGCCTGCATGTGTAATGGTTCTGCAGTCAAACGACCACCCCTCATCATTGTCAAACGCTCACTAAAACACTTCAGCGAGCAGGCCTTTATAATCGACCTGGCCCGGGTATCCTGGAAGGATATTGACCTCATCCCGTCAGTAGAGGATGCCTGGTTGCTCTTTAAAAGTGCTTTCCTCACCCTTAAATAAGGATGCCCCATTGGATGTCATAAGGTGAATGCACCAATTTGTAAGTCGCTCTGGATAAGAGCGTCTGCTAAATGACTTAAATGTAATGTAAATGTATAAAAAAAACAGATATAGCCCTTGGTTCACCCCAGACTTGACTGCCCTTGACCAGCACAAAAACATCCTGTGGCTTTCTGCATTAGCATCAAATAGCCCCCACGATTTGCAACTTTTCAGGGAAGTCAGGAACCAATATACTCAGTCAGTTAAGAAAGCTATGGCTATCTTTTTCAAACAGAAATTTGATCCTGTAGCACTAATTCCAAAAAGTTTTGGGACACTGTAAAGTCCATGGAGAATAAGAGCACCTCCTCCCAGCTGTCCACTGCACTGAGGCTAGAAAACATTGTCAACACCGATAAATCTACGATAATCGATAATTTCAATAAGCATTTTTGTACGGCTGGTCATGCTATCCACCTGACTACCGCAAACCCGGCCAACATCTCAGCACCCCCTGCAGCAACTTGCCCAAGCCCCCGCTTCTCCTTCACCCAAATCCAGACAGATGATGTTCTGAAAGAGCTGCAAAATCAGTATCCCTACAAATCAGCTGGGCTAGGCAATCTGGACCCTCTCTTTCTAAATTATCCGCCGAAATTGTTGCAACCTCTATTACTAGCCTATTCAACCTCTCTTTTGTATCGAATTTCAATAAGCATTTTTGTACGGCTGGTCATGCTATCCACCTGACTACCCCAAACCCGGCGAACATCTCAGCACCCCCTGCAGCAACTTGCCCAAGCCCCCGCTTCTCCTTCACCCAAATCCAGACAGATGATGTTCTGAAAGAGCTGCAAAATCAGCATCCCTACAAATCAGCTGGGCTAGGCAATCTGGACCCTCTCTTTCTAAATTATCCGCCGAAATTGTTGCAACCTCTATTACTAGCCTATTCAACCTCCCTTTTGTATCGTCTGAGATACCCAAAGATTGGAAAGCTGCCGTGGTCATCCCCCTCTTCAAAGGGGGAGACACTCTAAACCCAAACTGTTCTAGATCTATATCCATCCTGCCCTGCCTTTCTAAAATCTTCGAAAGCCAAGATAACGTACCTTCTCCACTATGCAATCTGATTTCTGAGCTGGTCATGGGTGCATCTCAGCCATGTTCAAGGACCTAAACGATACCATAACTGCCATCGATAAAATGCAGTACTATGCAGCCGTCTTCATTGATCTGGCCAAGGCTTTCGACTCTGTCAATCACCACATTCTTGTCGGCAGACTCAACAGTCTTCGCTTCTCAAATGACTGCCTCGGCTTTTGTTCACCAACTACTTATCAGATATAGTTCAGTGTGTCAAATCGGAGGGCCTGTTATCCGGACCTCTGGAAGTCTCTATGGGGGTGCCACAGGGTTCAATTTCCGGGCTGACTCTTTTCTCTGTATATATCAATGATGTCGCTCTTGCTGCTGGTGATTATCTGATCCACCTCTATGCAGACAACACCATTCTGTATACATCTGGTCCTTCTTTGGACACTGTGCTAACAAACCTCCAAACGAGCTTCAGTGCCATACAACATTCCTTCTGTGGCATCCAACTGCTTTTAAATGTTTTTAAAACTAAGTGCATGCTCTTCCAGCGATTGCTGCCCGCAACTGCCTGCCCGACTAGCATCACTACTCTGGACGGTTCTGACTTAGAATATGTGGACAACTACGAATACCTAGGTGTCTGGTTAGACTGTAAACTCACCATCCAGACTCACATTAAGCATCTCCAATCCAAAATGATATCTAGAATCGGCTTCCTATTTCGCAACAAAGCCTCCTTCACTCATGCTGCCAAACATACCCTCGTAAAACTGACTATCCTACCGATCCTTGACTTCGGTGATGTCATTTACAAAATAATCTCCAACACTCTACTCAGCGAACTGAATGTAGTCTATCACAGTGCCATCTGTTTTGTCAGCAAAGCCCCATATACTACTCACCACTGCGACCTATGTGCTCTCATTGGTTGGCCCTCACTACATATTCGTCGCCAAACCCACTGGCTCCAGGTCATCTATAAGTCTTTTCTAGGTAAAGCCCCTCTTTATCTCAGCTTTCTGGTCACCATAGCGACACCCATCCTTAGCATGCGCTCCAGCAGGTATATCTCACTGTTCATCCCCAAAGCCAACATTTACTTTGGCCGCCTTTCCTTCCAGTTCTCTGCTAATGACTGGAACCAACTGCAAAAATCACTGAAGCTTGAGTCTTATATCTCCCTCTCTAACTCTAAGCATGCATCAGCTGTCAGACCAGTTTACTGATCACTGTACCTGTACACAGCCAATCTGTAAATAGCACACACCAACTACCTCATCCCCATTTTGTTACTTATCCTCCTGCTCTTTTGCACCCCAGTATCTCTACTCATCATCTGCACATCTATCACTCCAGTGTAAATACTAAATTGTAATTATTTTGCCTATATGGCCTATTCATTGCCTTACCTCCCTACGCTTCTACATTTGCACACACTGTACATCGATTCTTTTACCTTGGGGATTCAATCTTGCAACCTTCCGGTTACGAGTCCAACGCTCTAACCACTAGGCTACCCTGCCACCCCGGCTACCCTGCCGCCATGCTCACTGCTCTCCAGACACTCCTAATGTCCCCCCTCTTCTCCTCACCATGCTCACCTCTCTCCAGACACTCCTACTGTCCCCCCTCTTCACCTCACCATGCTCACCGCTCTGCACACTCCTAATGTCCCCCCTCTTCACCTCACCCTATTCACCTCTCTCCAGACACTCCTAATGTCCCCCCTCTTCTCCTCACCCTATTCACCTCTCTCCAGACACTCATAATGTTCCCCCTCTTCACCTCACCATGCTCACCTCTCTCCAGACACTCCTAATGTCCCCCTCTTCTCCTCACCCTATTCACCTCTCTCCAGACACTCATAATGTCCCCCTCTTCACCTCACCATGCTCACCTCTCTCCAGACACTCCTAATGTCCCCCTCTTCACCTCACCATGCTCACCTCTCTCCAGACACTCCTAATGTCCCCCTCTTCACCTCACCATGCTCACCTCTCTCCAGACACTCCTAATGTCCCCCCTCTTCACCTCACCATGCTCACCGCTCTGCACACTCCTAATGTCCCCCCTCTTCTCCTCACCATGCTCACCTCTCTCCAGACACTCCTAATCCCCCTCTTCTCCTCACCATGCTCACCTCTCTCCAGATACTCCTAATCCCCCTCTTCTCATCCTCTCCACAGGGTCCTGGCACCTCTAACTGATTTTCTGAATGAACCAAAACCAGAACTGGATCACCAGCTACAGGATCTCGAACATGACTTCAAGAAGAGGACTTTCCATAGACACTGTTCTACTATTGTTCTGAATTATTTATAATTTGCTCATGAATATTTGTATCTACACTCTTGACACTTTATATTTGACCCTTTTGTTGTTTACATGTCTGTTCAAAGCAGACACTCTTCTACTCTTGTACAGAAAGATTTATAACCACACTTTGACACTTACATTTTATTCCACAGACACTTGTTTACATGTCTATTCTCAGCAGACACTTTTGTATTGTGGTTTACTTTCAGAAGCAAGAATAAAGGTTTATTTGTGTGCTGAAAAAGCTCTGTTGGCATTTCTTCATCTCAATACAAGGTGTTTCACTGCATTCTATGTGAACATTAAGTGCTGACAACGTAGAGAAGAGCAGTGTGCCACAGACTTTACAGGCTGACAAGGTAGAGAATAGCTGTGTGCCACAGACTTTACAGGCTGACAACGTAGAGAAGAGCTGTGTGCCACAGACTTTACAGATTGACAACGTAGAGAAGCGCTGTGTGCCACAGACTTTACAGAGTTAAAACGTAGAGAAGAGCTGTGCGCCACAAACTTTACAGGCTGACAACGTAGAGAAGAGCTGTGTGCCACAGACTTTACAGATTGACAACGTAGAGAAGAGCTGTGTGCCACAGACTTTACAGATTGACAACGTAGAGAAGAGCTGTGTGCCACAGACTTTACAGATTGACAACGTAGAGAAGAGCTGTGTGCCACAGACTTTACAGATTGACAACGTAGAGAAGAGCTGTGTGTCACAGACTTTACAGATTGACAACGTAGAGAAGAGCTGTGTGCCACAGACTTTACAGATTGACAACGTAGAGAAGAGCTGTGTGCCACAGACTTTACAGATTGACAACGTAGAGAAGAGCTGTGTGCCACAGACTTTACAGATTGACAACGTAGAGAAGAGCTGTGTGCCACAGACTTTACAGATTGACAACGTAGAGAAGAGCTGTGTGCCACAGACTTTACAGATTGACAACGTAGAGAAGAGCTGTGTGCCACAGACTTTACAGATTGACAACGTAGAGAAGAGCTGTGTGCCACAGACTTTACAGATTGACAACGTAGAGAAGAGCTGTGTGCCACAGACTTTACAGATTGACAACGTAGAGAAGAGCTGTGTGCCACAGACTTTACAGATTGACAACGCAGAGAAGAGCTGTGTGCCACAGACTTTACAGATTGACAACGTAGAGAAGAGCTGTGTGTCACAGACTTTACAGATTGACAACGTAGAGAAGAGCTGTGTGCCACAGACTTTACAGATTGACAACGTAGAGAAGAGCTGTGTGCCACAGACTTTACAGATTGACAACGTAGAGAAGAGCTGTGTGCCACAGACTTTACAGATTGACAACGTAGAGAAGAGCTGTGTGCCACAGACTTTACAGATTGACAACGTAGAGAAGAGCTGTGTGCCACAGACTTTACAGATTGACAACGTAGAGAAGAGCTGTGTGCCACAGACTTTACAGATTGACAACGTAGAGAAGAGCTGTGTGCCACAGACTTTACAGATTGACAACGTAGAGAAGAGCTGTGTGCCACAGACTTTACAGATTGACAACGCAGAGAAGAGCTGTGTGCCACAGACTTTACAGATTGACAACGTAGAGAAGAGCTGTGTGCCACAGACTTCAAGTATCTCTATTTTATTTTCCCGCTCACCTTCCTTGTTTGTCCGTAGATGGCTATTACCAGCTCACCGCCCTCCACTGTCCCTGGTAATATGGTCTTCATAAAATGGTGGAAAATCAATAAGTAAACATTTACAGTACCAATCAAAAGTTTGGAAGCACCTACGGGTATTCTTTATTTTTATTCTTTATTTTAATTTAATTTTTACTATTTTCTACATTGTAGAATAATAGTGAAGACATTAAAGCTATGAAATAACACATCGAATCATGTCGTCACTAAAAAAGTAACCACCCTTTGCCTTGATGACAGCTTTGCACACTTTTGGCATTCTCTCAACCAGATGATGAGGTAGTCACCTGGAATGCATTTCAATTAACAGGTGTGAATTGTTAAAAGTTCATTTGTTGATATTCTTTCCTTCTTAATGCGTTTGAGCCAATTAGTTGTGTTGTGACAAGGTAGGGGTGGTATACAGAAGATAGCCCTATTTGTTAAAGACCAAGTCTTTCAGCAAAGAGAAATGACAGTCCATCATTATTTTAAGACATGAATGTCTGTCAATCCAGAAAATTTCACAAACTTTTAAAGTTTCTTCAAGTGCATTCACAAAAACCATCAAGAGCTGTGATGAAACTGGGTCTCATGAGGACCGCCACAGGAAAGGAAGACCCAGAGTTACCTCTGGTGCAGAGGATAAGTTCATTAGAGTTACCAGACTCAGAATGTAGCGCAAAAAAATGCTTCACAGAGTTCAAATAACAGACACATCTCAACATCAACTGTTCAGAGGTTACTACGTGAATCAGGCCATGGTCTAATTGCTGCAAAGAAAACAATACTAAAAAACATCAATGAAGAAGAGACTTGCTTGGGCCAAGAAACCCAAGCAATGGACATTAGACTGGTGGAAATCTGTTTTTGGTCTGACGAGTCCAAATGTGTGATTTCTGGTTCCAACCCCCGTGTCTTTGTGAGATGCAAAGTAGGTGAACGTATGATCTCTGCATATGTGGTTCCCACCATGAAGCATGGAGGAGAAGGTGTGATGGTGTGGGGGTGCTTTGCTGGTGACACTGTCTGTAATTAATTTAGAATTAAATTCACAGTTAACCAGCATGGCTACCACAGCATTCTGCAGTGATACGCCATCCCGTCTGGTTTGCGCTTAGTGGGATAATCATTTGTTTTTCAACGGAACAATGACCCAACATACCTACAGGCTGTGTAAGGGCTATTTGACCAAGAAGGAGAGTGATGGAGTGCTGCATTAGATGACCTGGCCTCCACAATCACCCGACCTCAACCCATTTGAGATGGTTTGGGTTGAGTCGGACTGCAAAGTGAAGGAAAAGCATCCAACAAGTGCTGCGAATATGTGAGAACATATGTTGTAAGAACACTCTGAAGCTGGTTGAGAGAATGCCAATAGTGTGGAAAGCTGTCATCAAGGCTTGTCTAGTTAAATACATCTAAAATATTTGTGTTTATTTTTTAAAGGCAAAGGGTGGCTATTTTGAAGAATATAAAATATACAATATATTTAGATTTTTTTAAACACTTTTTGGTTACTACATGATTCCATGTGTGTTATTTCATAATTTAATTTCTTCGCTATTGTTCTACAATGTAGAAAATAGTAAAAACTAATGAACAACCTTTGAATGATTAAGTGTGTCCAAACTTTTGACTCGTACTGTACATATTTTAAAGTAATTCTAGTGCTTAATTTCAGGGACTGACAGCTTAAGAGGATTTAACAGTGAGAATAAGTTCGCAGAGAAGCAGTGGTTTAACTGTTAGAAATGTTGTTAAATGAAAATCGATGGTTTAACTTTTTAGAAGTGTTGTTCACAGAGAAACAGTGGTTTAACTGTGAGAAGTGTTGTTCACAGAGACACAGTGGTTTTAACTGTGAGAAGTGTTGTTCACAGAGACACAGTGGTTTTAACTGTGAGAAGTGTTGTTGACAGAGACACAGTGGTTTTAACTGTGAGAAGTGTTGTTGACAGAGACACAGTGGTTTTAACTGTGAGAAGTGTTGTTCACAGAGACACAGTGGTTTTAACTGTGAGAAGTGTTGTTGACAGAGACACAGTGGTTTTAACTGTGAGAAGTGTTGTTGACAGAGACACAGTGATTTTAACTGTGAGAAGTGTTGTTCACAGAGACACAGTGGTTTTAACTGTGAGAAGTGTTGTTGACAGAGACACAGTGGTTTTAACTGTGAGAAGTGTTGTTGACAGAGACACAGTGGTTTTAACTGTGAGAAGTGTTGTTCACAGAGACACAGTGGTTTTAACTGTGAGAAGTGTTGTTCACAGAGGCAGTGGTTTTAACTGTGAGAAGTGTTGTTCACAGAGACACAGTGGTTTTAACTGTGAGAAGTGTTGTTCACAGAGACAGTGGTTTTAACTGTGAGAAGTGTTGTTCACAGAGACACAGTGGTTTTAACTGTGAGAAGTGTTGTTCACAGAGAAAGAGTGGATTAAGCTGTGAGAAGTTTTGTTGATAGCGAAACATTGGTTTAACTGTGAGAAGTGTTATTTACAGAGACACAGTGGTTTTAACTGTAAAAAGTGTTGTTCACAGAGAAAGAGTGGTTTAACTTTGTTGTTCCGAATATTACACTTTTTGTAGGTCACCGATAACAATGGGATCCGAGAGCGTAGTATGCAAATCAGTGAGTTACTTTACAATAGTTGTTTGTCACGTATCACAGGTAATTCTAAAGATAAATGTAGTTTGTGGGTATCGAGGTGAAACAAATATAAGACTTCACCATTTACGACTGAAGTTATGTTTACAGGGGTATGAAAACAAAACGGGATTTCTGTGTGCTTACGTCTGTGTTGGTAGCTGGTGGCGATAGCACTAAATTATCTCTAAGCATCAATAAAGTTTTTTCAATCAAATAAATGTGTTCAGTTCCATTCATGTCAAAGGAAATGTTTATTTAATTGTTTAATAGTTTAATTGTTAATAGCCCCGCCTTATCTCAGCTTACTGGTCACCATGGCAACACCCATCCGTAGCACGCACTCCAGCATTAATATCTCACTGGTCATCCCCAAAGCCAACACCTCCTTTAGCTGCCTTTCCTTCCAGTTCTCTGCTGCCAATGACTGGAACGAATTGCAAAAATCACTGAAGCTGGAGTCTTATATCTCCATTTCTAATTTTAAGCATCAGCTGTCAGAGCAGCTTACCGATCACTGTACCTGTACACTATCTGTAAATAGCACACACAACTACCTCATCCCCATTTTATTACTTACCCTCTTGCTCCACAGTATCTCTACTTGCACATTATTATCTGCACATCTATCACTCTAGTATTAATGCTAAATTGTACTTATTTTTGCCTCTGGGGCCTATTTATTGACTACCTCCCTACTCTTATACATTTGCACACACTGTACATAGATTTTTCTATTTTTCTTTTGTGTTATTTACTGTACGTTTGTTTATGTGTAACTCTGTGTTGTTGTTTTTGTCGCACTGCTTTGCTTTATCTTGGCCAGGTCACAGTTGTAAACAAGAACTTGTTCTCAACTGGCCTACCTGGTTAAATCAAGGTGAAATAAATCAATCAAAAATATGCAGGGACAGTTGTAGCATGTTCCCATTCTTCCACAAAGCTTCACTAATTAATTTGCAGTGTCGATATTACCCCATTCAAATGTAAGCACTGACATCTACGGTTGAAGGACAGCTAATGTCTCACATTCAGATATTCGTCATATTTTCTTCTTTAGTAATATACAACACATAATAATACATAATAACAAACGCGATGCTCTTTACACCATGTACTAGAGGGGTTGATATTCTCTATGGGTCCATACTTACGAACTCTGGCTTCAACCACTTGCTATTTACACCATGTACTAGAGGGGTTGATATTCTCTATGGGTCCATACTTACGAACTCTGGCTTCAACCACTTGCTATTTACACCATGTACTAGAGGGGTTGATATTCTCTATGGGTCCATACTTACGAACTCTGGCTTCAACCACTTGCTATTTACACCATGTACTAGAGGGGTTGATATTCTCTATGGGTCCATACTTACGAACTCTGGCTTCAACCACTTGCTATTTACACCGTGTACTAGAGGGGTTGATATTCTCTATGGGTCCATACTTACGAACTCTGGCTTCAACCACTTGCTATTTACACCATGTACTAGAGGGGTTGATATTCTCTATGGGCCCATACTTACGAACTTTGGCTTCAACCACTTGCTATTTACACCATGTACTAGAGGGGTTGATATTCTCTATGGGTCCATACTTACGAACTCTGGCTTCAACCACTTGCTATTTACACCATGTACTAGAGGGGTTGATATTCTCTATGGGTCCATACTTACAAACTCTGGCTTCAACCACTTGCTATTTACACCATGTACTAGAGGGGTTGATATTCTCTATGGGTCCATACTTACGAACTCTGGCTTCAACCACTTGCTATTTACACCATGTACTAGAGTGGTTGATATTCTCTATGGGCCCATACTTACGAACTTTGGCTTCAACCACTTGCTATTTACACCATGTACTAGAGGGGTTGATATTCTCTATGGGTCCATACTTACGAACTCTGGCTTCAACCACTTGCTATTTACACCATGTACTAGAGGGGTTGATATTCTCTATGGGTCCATACTTACAAACTCTGGCTTCAACCACTTGCTATTTACACCATGTACTAGAGGGGTTGATATTCTCTATGGGTCCATACTTACGAACTCTGGCTTCAACCACTTGCTATTTACACCATGTACTAGAGTGGTTGATATTCTCTATGGGCCCATACGAACTTTGGCTTCAACCACTTGCTATTTACACCATGTACTAGAGGGGTTGATATTCTCTATGGGTCCATACTTACAAACTTTGGCTTCAACCACTTGCTATTTACACCATGTACTAGAGGGGTTGATATTCTCTATGGGCCCATACTTACGAACTTTGGCTTCAACCACTTGCTATTTACACCATGTACTAGAGGGGTTGATATTCTCTATGGGTCCATACTTACGAACTTTGGCTTCAACCACTTGCTATTTACACCATGTACTAGAGGGGTTGATATTCTCTATGGGTCCATACTTACGAACTCTGGGTTCAACCACTTGGTTTAACCTTTGGGAACATCTTTGTGCATGCACAGTTTTATTTCTGGTAATGGGATGTGATGAAATATGTCTTTAACAATAGACATTGTTTTCCTGACTAATATAAATGCCAAGTAGGCCGTTTGTTTCACCAGATAAGTTTATTGGCTTCAGTTGTGCTTTAAATTTAAATCTCAGAAGGGATGTCACGACCGTCATATGAATAATTGGACCAAGGCGCAGTGTGAATAGAATTCCACATTTTAATGACAGTGAAACTTCCAAAACAACAAAGATATAACGATGGTGAAATACGTAGCGCACATAGGCACTCATACAAAACAATATCCCCCCCTAGCAGGTGGGAAAAAGGACTCACTAATGTCGTGTCTTTGGCATCATTAAACTGAAGATGAATCTTTATCAAATAACTCTCTGTAATTATTATTACACGATTAAACTGATTAATCATGTAACTGTAATTAACTAGGAAGTCGGGGCACCAAGGAAAATATTCAGATTTTAAAGTTATAATTTTCCCAATATAACTTTCAGATATTTTCACATCTGATCAACAGTCTTCTGATTAATTAATTCTTCTTTACCTCACGTTAGTCTCATTCCAAACCTCGTAAATGGTTGGTTATCTGTACGAACCCAGTCTTCACTATGAGTCATCCATACATCAATTGTCTTAAATCATTTATTTACTAACTAAGTAATTCACAGAAATGCATAAACAAACTGTAGATAGTTACAAGGAAATGATAACAGAGTTTCCCTAGTGGGATAAACCGGCATCGCGGCTTGGTGTACAAAAGGGAAGTGGGGGTCGACTGAGATAAGACAACATACAGTTGATAATTATAACAATTGAAATGCTAATCTTTTGCACATGAACGCTCACTCATTCGGGAACAATTGCAATCAATATATATATTTACGCTCAGTGTGTCGTCGGTATCTCTGTTGAAAAGTTTGTTTCTGTTGGAGAGTCTGTCTGCTCACTCTCTCTCCCTCTCTCTCGCTCTTTCTCTGTCGTGGTTAGAATGGATAGTTCAGAGTGACATTCATTCATGTAGTTATAGATAGATGTTTCGGCGGTTGTCGGTTCAATGATACCGAATTCCTAGCTGCAGACTAGTAATTAGTATCAAAGACTTGTTCTTATTCTGTCGGTATCGATAGTCTAAGATTTTAATAACCACGTGGGATGGTGAAAAGATTCAGCAGTCTGGACTCAAACCTTGGCCCTCTTGTTATCGAGATAAGCTGGTCTGCAACCTTTGTCCTCTCGTAATTGAGAGAAACATGGTATGTTGAGAAATTCTTAAGGTGGGGTTTTATTCGGAAGAGCAGAAAAAGGCTGTCTCATGACGCCAAGTCCTGGCTGTGTTCATGGGGGCGTGCCAGTAACTTAAGTGAAACATTACACAGAAATACAATTCTCTCACTTTACATCATTACATAGCATCCCATAATTTCACAAATAGTTTAATCTTTCCTCATTCATCCTGTACAACAAATAGATGTAAGCCTCATATCTGAGGCTATTATATAAACAGTGTTTATGAGTTTCACAAAATTGTACCAAACGGACCAGTTCGTAGCTGGATTCTTCCCCTATCTTTTATACCTTCTCCAGAACATAAATGTTGTTCGGACCTCAAGTTCTGTGAGGTGGAAGAAATTCCTTTGTTCTCTGTATGAAACTTTACTCTCTCTATATACTGTGGCTATGAGGAGATAATCTCCTCCAGGAATTTACGACCTCTCTTTGACCACAGCAGCCTGGGTGTAGGAGACAGGGGGGTAGGGGGGTAACCAAAGAGGGCAACATCATGACACTAAGTATGATCCCCAATTAGAGGTAATGATTATCAGCTGCCTCCAATTGGGAACTATACACACACACACACCAACATAGAAATATAATACCTAGAAACTCCCATAGTCACGCCCTGACCTATTACACCATAGAGAATGCCGAGGACTCTCTATGGTCAGGGCGTGACTAGGGATAAAAAAAATAAAAAATACCAATCGAATATGTCAAAATTGACTACAAAGTGTAAATAGGATAATTTTGTTCATAAAATTAGTCTTGTCCAAAACAGAGTTTTTGTTCGTCATGGCTTACTTGTGATATGGGTTTTGACTTTGACAATGATCAGTTGCCCACTAACACTGTGTCCACAGCTGTGGTGATTGCCTCTATCCAGGGGCATGCACATAAATTAAGAGAGTTGGGCCAATGCAGTTTCTGCATTATGATGCATTTACATGACACTGGCAGCTATGTTAGCTCACCATTAACTTAACATGGAGAATATTTAAACAATGCTATGTAATTGAATGTCTAGATTTAGAACAATATAAATAGTTCTACACGGTCTAAATATACAGTGCATTGGGAAAGTTTTCAAACCCCTTGACTTTTTCCACATTCTGTTACATTACAGCCTTATTCTAAAATTGATTAAATATATGTTTTACCCTCATCAATCTACACACAATACCCCATAATGAGGAGGCAAAATCAGGTTTTTAGAATTTTTGGCAAATTTGTTACTAATAAAAAACTGAGCACACTGGAGGAGGTTTTCATCATGGATCTCTCTGTCCGTTCATCTTTCCATTGATCCTGATTAGTCTCCCAATCCCTGCCAATGAAAAACATCCCCACAGCATGATGCCGCCACCACCATGTTAACAGGTTTCCTACAGACGTGACGCTTGTCATTAAGGCCAAAGAGTTCAATCTTGGTTTTATCAGATCACAGAATATTGTTTCTTATTGGTCTGAGTCCTTTAGGTGCCTTTTGGCAAACTCCAGCCATGTGCATTTTACTGAGGAGTGGCTTCCGTCTGGCCACTCTACCATAAAGGCCTGATTGGTGGAGTGCTGCAGAGATGGCTGTCCTTCATGAAGCTTCTCCCATCTCCACAGAGGAACTCTAGAGCTCTGTCAGAATTCCCCAGATTTGTGCATCGATACAATCCTGCCTCGGAGCTCTACGGACAATTGTTTTGACCTCATGGCTTGGTTTTTGCTCTGACATCCACTGTCAACTGTGGGACCTTATAGGGGGGTAACCAAAGAGGGCAACATCATGACACTAAGTATGATCCCCAATTAGAGGTAACGATTATCAGCTGCCTCCAATTGGGAACTATACACACACACACACCAACATAGAAATATAATACCTAGAAACTCCCCTAGTCACGCCCTGACCTATTACACCATAGAGAACCCCGAGGACTCTCTATGGTCAGGGCGTGACTAGGGATAAAAATAAAATAAAAATACCAATCGAATATGTCAAAATTGACTACAAAGTGTAAATAGGATAATTTTGTTCATAAAATTAGTCTTGTCCAAAACAGAGTTTTTGTTCGTCAGGGCTTACTTGTGATAGGGGTTGTCTATTGTTAAAGACATATTTCATCACATCCCATTACCAGGTGTGTGCCTTTCAAAATCATGTCCAATCAATTGAATTTACCACAGGTGGACATCTCAATAATGATTGATTGAAACATGATGCACCTGAGCTCAATTTTGAGGCTCATAGCAAAGGGTCTGAATAATTAATTTTAAAAAATATAGATATTTTTTATAATTGTGCAACAATTTTGAAAAATAAACTGTTTTTGCTTTGTCATTATGGGGTACTGTGTGTAAACTGATGAGAAAAATACATCATTTAATGCATTTTAGTATAAGGCTGTAACAAAATGTGAAAAAAGTCAAGGGGTCTGAATACTTTCCGAATGCACTGTATGTCTCTGCCTCTATCCACTCCTACCGCAAAACACACACAGTGAAACAGACCTGCCCACCAGCTCAGCAGATCTGACTTTGCTTAGATGATACAACACATTGCACATTTTTTTAAACTTGAGAAATACTGCACCAAACACCTTATCTAGACTTAAAATTGCACGACCAACCTCATTTTCAAAAACATCTGACTATTTTGAGGAGGTAATACTGACTTTG
The DNA here is from genome assembly GCF_034236695.1 of Oncorhynchus nerka. NCBI lineage: Eukaryota > Metazoa > Chordata > Actinopteri > Salmoniformes > Salmonidae > Oncorhynchus > Oncorhynchus nerka. The sequence goes on from NC_088397.1 coordinate 86,475,334, forward strand.
TTCCTAATGTGTCTCATGTGGGACACACATCAGTAATGGCCACATGAACCACACCCCAAAGGCTGAAATCTCGTTTTTCTTAAACCTGTCTATGACTGAGGTTCCGCTAGCGAAAGCTCCACAAACGATTATGTTAGGTCACCACCAAGTCACAGAAAAACCCAGCCATTTTTCCAGCCAAAGAGAGGAGTCACAAAAAGCAAAAATAGAGATACAATTAATCACTAACCTTTGATGATCTTCATCAGATGAAACTCATAGGACTTCATGTTACACAATACGTGTATGTTTTGTTCGATAAAGTGCATATTTATATCCAAAAATCTCATTTTACATTGGCGCGTTACGTTCAGTAGTGATTTTGCAGAGCCACATCAATTCACAGAAATACTCATTATAAATGTGGATGAAAATTCAAGTGTTATGCATGGAACTTTAGATACGCTTCTCCTTAATGCAACCGCTGTGTCAGATTTAAAAAAAACTTTACGGAAAAAGCAAACCATGCAGTAATCTGAGTACAGCGTTCAGACAACAAAGCAGCCAAAAAGATATCAGCCATATTGTGTTGTCAACATTAGTCAGAAATAACATTATTATTATTCACTTACCTTTGATGATCTTCATCAGAATGCACTCCCAGGAATCCCAGTTCCACAATAAATGTTTGATTTGTACGATAAAGTTAATCATTTATGTACAAATAGCTTCTTTTGTTAGGGCGTTTGGTAAACAAATCCAAACGCACGTTCAGGTCCAGCCGAACGTTGGACGAAAAGTTAAAAAATTTATATTACAGGTCGTAGAAACTTGTCAAACTAAGTATAGAATCAATCTTTAGGATGTTTTTTTAATCATAAATGTTCAATAATGTTACAACCAGAGAATTCCATTGTCTGTAGAAAAGCAATGGAATGAGAGCTACCTCTCATATGAATGCGTGTGACTGAGATCGAGGCTGCTGCCAGACCTCTGACTCAATCCCCTCTCATTCGGCCCCCCTTCACTGTAGAAGCCCGAAACAACGTTCTAAAGACGGTTGACATCTAGTGGAAGCCTTATGAAGTGCAAAATGACCCATATCCCACTGTATATTCGATAGGGGTTGAGTTCAAAAACCACAAACCTCAGATTTTCCTCTTCCTGTTTGGATTTTTTCTCAGGTTTTTGCCTACAATTTGAGTTCTGTTATACTCACAGACATCATTAGAAACTTCAGAGTGTTTTCTATCCACTACTACTAATAATATGCATATATTAGCATCTTGGACTGAGTAGGAGGCAGTTTACTCTGGTCACGTTTTTCATCCAAAAGTGAAAATGCGGGCCCCTATGCCAAAGAAGTTTCACTGCACAACAGAGAAACACATTAGGAATTTGTGTGTTCAGTCACTCTTTAAGGCAGCAAAATGGGAAGACTGTGCAAGGGAGTGTCTAGACAGTCTTGGTGCTTCAACCAAATACTAACTCTGGGGTGTGAAGACATACACAATCAATACACCCCCACACTTTTACATTGAAATAATTGTGCTACGGTAGGAGATTATGATTTAAAAAAATATATATTTTATTACATTTTATGCAGTGCAATCAAAAATATGATTTTCCAGTTTTTTAAATTTATTTCCACACTATGAGGTTGGAATATTAATGTAATATTGTGAAAATGATGTTATTGTTATTTTTAAGAACTGTTTGAAATGACTGACTGAAAAATCAGCTTGTCTGGCTAAGTGGGGTTTTTGCATCACCTGGTGACAAGCCCATGTTTTGCCATATCTAAATATTTGGTTCTATCCGGCCTAATGGAGGATGACACCTGACAGTGACAATATAAAAGCATAAATGACCTCTATTTGACAAGACCATATGTCTGTTTGCATATGGTGGTTAAGCATTCTCTCTCGGTAGCACAAGTTGACCTATATTAAGAACTTTGATTGGTTGGGGCCCTCTACAGTCTACGTCTTTCATTGGTTGATGCGCTATTTGTTCCCGGAAATATAACTTTACACATGTGGCTCGTGGTAGCAAGGTGGCTAAAAGTGACATGTTTTCCTATGGGGAAAGCCAACAGCTACTATAGCTGTTCTAAAAGGTTTACGTTTTGTACGTTTTGACTCAATTAGTCTGGGTGAATTTAACAATACTCCCAATCAAATTGCAATCAAAACAATGAACAGAAGAGAGGGAAGAGACTAATAATTAAGACCTGATGATGATGATGGTATTAATGTTGATGGTGATGATGATGATGATGGTATTAGTGATGATGATGATCACTTGTGAAAAAACTCTAGGGCAGCACTGATTTGTTGATGACTATCATTATTGCTTTCCGTTCCTTCAGGTTGGCTATGTATTGTATCTTCTTAATCAATTTTATCCCCTCAATGTTTTGCAAAGGCCAGGTGTCATGTATTGTCATGTTATGTCTTGTCCCTGTTCTTTCTCTTCTCTTCGTTTCCCCCTGCTGGTCGTATTAGGTTACTTTCTCTCCCTCTATCTCTCTCTCTCTCTATGGTCCTTTCCTGCTCCCAGCTGTTCCTCATTCTCCTAACGACCTCGTTTACTCTCTCACACCTGTCCCCTCTTTTCCCTCTGATTAAGTCTCTATTTCTCTCTCTGTTTCTGCTTCTGTCTTTGTCGGATTCTTGTTTGCTTTGCCCTTGTCCCGTCCTGTCGTAATCTGCCTCTTCATTAGATGCTGCGTGTGAGCAGGTGTCTCTGTCCTCTACGGCCCGCGCCTACCCGGAGGGACCTGCAGTCTGTTGCCGCTAGCCCTGCTATTCTCCTCTACTGCTAGAAGGGGACTCTCCTGTAAAGATTGAGAATTTATGTTTTCCCTGTTTGGACATTAAAAGACTCTGTTTCTGTTAAACCGCTTTTGGGTCCTCACTCTCCTGCATAACACCAGGAGAGGAATAACCGTTCACAATATTATATTTCTAGCAACCACAGCTAAAAAAACTTGAAGGTAACATGCCGAAACAAGTTGGTTTTAAAGCTACAATCCTTAATTGAAACAATAACAAAGTGCCACCCCACCTCTGTTTGTTTTATAAAAACCTGAGGGATGGGCCTGGAGAAATGTAACCACTCTCAAATTCATAGACAAAGCTATGGATGCAAGGACCGATATATCGTTTTAACCGTGTGTTGAGGCTATACAGTGTTTGTTTACATTTACATTGTTTACAAACATTGGAGTAGAACAACTGAATTTTGGGTTTTGATGGGGTACGACAGTTGAACTAAGCTCATGAGGCATTTATAAATGTAAGTCCAAAAATGATTGTAGCAACTAAGGATTCCAGTTTCAATACAAATGAAAAAAAGCATTTCTGATATCTACTTCCATTGTCTTCTAAGTCAAAGAGTGTCTGAATAAGTTCATTTCTGCAGCTTGCTCCTCTATTCATGCACCTTGGATGGAGAGTGAGGTAATGACAGTTGTGTAAAATACGTAGTTTTTTTGTGTAGCATTCCAATCGATGTAGTGGTATTTGGCAGCGTGAGCCCTCTTTCTTTTAATCTTTAGTGACGCAGACTGTCTTAAAATGACCTTGCCACTTGGTGGGAGCATTGGCATAGCAAATAGGCTTTTCAGAGTTCCAACAGAGAGTTCCACCAGCAGAGTCAGTACAATAAAAGAGAAGTACGACAACTGGAAAGTTCCTTCATATGAAATTACTCTTTATTTACAATATTTTCAGATAATGACCCAATGTCCATTGAATACACAATATTCATACTTACAGGAAACAGGTATTGGAAAATGAATGAATTAAGGCAGGGGAACTAGGTGAAAGAGGGGATATAGTTGGATTAAGGGTTGTATTGAACCTTTATAATAGTCATTGGGATACCAATAAAGGAGAAGCGTTATGCTATGAGTTATGGTTCACACTTTAAACAAACAACTACTTTTTAGGCTGTATCAAACCTTCATGAAATTTGTCATGACGACTGTGCTTATTTTATGCTTATATTCTTGTCATATGTTATCTTATGCTTGTCATAGGTTTTTATAAAGGCCTATCTGTTTCTGAAAACATTCATAATACATGTAATTGAATTAATTTATTTCACCATTATTTACACACATCAATATAAATACAAAATGCAAACAGAAAAACACGGTCATAAAAGAACAAACACATTCATCAGTAATAAGGTCCTCAATCAGCTGTCTGAATGACCATAGAGGCACCAGAACATCACATTCATCAGTAATAAGGTCCTCAATCAGCTGTCTGAATGACCCCTAGAGGCACCAGAACATCACATTCATCAGTAATATCAGGTCCTCAATCAGCTGTCTGAATGACCCCTAGAGGCACCAGAACAGAACATCACATTCATCAGTGAAGTAAGGTCCTCAACCAGCTGTCTGAATTACCCTAGAGGCACCAGAAGGTCCTCAATCACACCCTAGAGGCACCAGAACATCATTCAGTAATAAGGTCCTCAATCAGCTGTCTGAATGACCCCTAGGGCACCAGAACATCACAATCAGCTGTCTGAATGACCCTAGAGGCACCAGAACATCACATTCATCAGTAATAAGGTCCTCAACCAGGCTTCATAAATGAAAACATAGTAATGTATCAACATACTGTACGTGACATCAAATCAAATCAAATGTATTTATATAGCCCTTCGTACATCAGCTGATATCTCAAAGTGCTGTACAGAAACCCAGCCTAAAACATCAAACAGCAAGCAATGCAGGTGTAGAAGCACGGTGGCTAGGAAAAACTCCCTAGAAAAGGCCAAAACCTAGGAAGAAACCTAGACAGGAACCAGGCTATGTGGGGTGGCCAGTCCTCTTCTGGCTGTGCCGGGTGGAGATTATAACAGAACATGGCCAAGATGTTCAAATGTTCATAAATGACCAGCATGGTCGTATAATAATAAGGCAGAACAGTTTAAACTGGAGCAGCAGCACGGTCAGGTGGACTGGGGACAGCAAGCAAGGAGTCATCATGTCAGGTAGTCCTGGGGCATGGTCCTAGGGCTCAGGTCCTCCGAGAGAGAGAAAGAAAGAGAGAATTAGAGAAAGCATATGTGGGGTGGCCAGTCCTCTTCTGGCTGTGCCGGGTGGAGATTATAACAGAACATGGCCAAGATGTTCAAAGAGGGCCAACCAACTTTCTGGTAGGGAATGCAGTGATGAGTACTAAAATTGTTGCCCTTCAATGGCTTTAATGAAGTGGCAGCTGCGTTCATATAGATGATGTCGCCATAGTCTAGGACCGACAAGAACATCGACTGAATAATCTGCTTTCTACTATTTAACGAGAGGTATGACCTATTTCTTTAGAAACCCATTTGTATTCTCAGCTTATGGACATACTCATAAATATGCTTTTTAAAAGAAAGATTTTCATCTATCCAGATGGCCAGATATTTGTAAGCAGGGACACAATCAATATGGACACCATCCAAAGAACATTATGCTTAAATCATCAGTTATTTGTATGTGCTTTAGAGAACAACATATACTTAGTTTTATCTGCATTCAAAACTAATTTCAGGTCAATAACATTTTTCTGTAATACCAGGAAGGAAGACTGTAGTTCAGATTGACAGTATAATCGGCATAAGTGCAGGTTCCAATTTTTTATGTACAATTTGATATTGTTCATGTAAACAGTAAAAAGTACAGGACCCAGCATCGACCTCTGCGGGACACCTTTCGTAATATCCAGGAGACCTGACTTAACACCATCAGTAGATACACATTGAGTTCTTGCTGCCAAGTCATTTTTAAACCAGTTACATGCAACCTGGTCTTTGCCAATGGAGGAAGCTTCTGAATTTGCAATGAGTGATCAACAGTATGGAACGCCTTTGACAGGTCAGTGAAGAGGGCAGCATAATGTTGCCCTCTATCCATACAGAAAACCACATCATTTATACATAAGGAGAGATAGTGCTATGACCTGTTCTAAAAATGGAATTATGTATATTTAGAATACATTTAAAACATAAGAAAAGTTTCTCTCAAATAAAAAGCCTGCCTAGATAAATGATGAATCATCACTTATCCCATTCTTCTCAGTTATGATGCCAGAGTCAGAAAGAACTTGCTCAGGCAGGGAAGAAGAGCAATTAGTGTGCTTCAGTGCATTTACTGTTTTCCCAAATGTTGTCAAGCTATATAAAGAATGACAAAAGGGTTATGTAGTATGGTATACATGATTTATGTAGTGTTTATGAAGATTTGATAAATGCTGCCTAAAGCCTTTATAAATTGTAGGTCTAACCAACTTATCAATGGGATTTACATATCTGTGTGTCCTCCTGGCCCATTCTACCACCTCATTGCATACATCTGATATGTTATTGTACTGACACACCAGCTTTTGAAAACTCATCAGCACAAATAGAATATACAGTACCAGTCAAAAGTTTGGACACATCTACTAATTCCAGGGTTTTTCTTTATTTTCACTATTTTCTACATTGTAGAATAATAGTGAAGACATCAAGAATCATGCAGTAACAAAAAAAGTGTTAAGCAAATCTAAATGTATTTTATATTTGAGATTCTTCAAAGTAGCCAGCCTTTGCCATGATGACAGCTTTGCACACTCTTGGCATTCTCTCATCCAGCTTCATGAGGTTAGTCACCTGGAATGCATTTATATGAATTATTTGGTAAAACACCAAGTCCATATTATGACATATTACACCATCACACCTCCTCCTCCATGCTTCACGTTGGGAGCCACACATGCAGAGATCATCCATTCACCTACTCTGCGTCTCACAAAGACACAGGGGTTGGAACCAATAATCTCAAATTTGCACTCATCAGACCAAAGGACAGATTTCCACCGGTCTAATGTCCATTGCTCGTCTTTCTTGGCCCAACCAAGTCTTTTCTTGTTGGTGTTCTTTAGTAGTGGTTTCTTTGCAGCAATTTGACCATGAAGGCTTGATTCATGCAGTCTCCTCTGAACAGATGTGTCTGTTACTTGAACTCTGTGAAGTATTTATCTGGGGTGCAATCTGTGGTGATGACGGACTGTCATTTCTATTTGCTTATTTGAGCTCTTCTTGCCGTAATATGGACTTGTTTTTTTACCAAATAGGGCTGTCTTCTGTATATCACCCCTGCCTTGTCACAACACAACTGATTGGCTCGAATGCATTAAGAAGGAAATAAATTCTATAAATTAAGGCACACCTGTTATTTAAAATGCATTCCAGGTGACTTCCTCATGAAGCTGGTTGAGAGAATTCCAAGAGCGTGCAAAGCTGTCATCAAGGCAAAGGGTAGCTATTACCAATATAAAATATATTTTCATATCTTTGACACTTTTTATGTTACTACATGATTCCATATGTGTTATTTCATAGTGTTGATGCCTTCTCTATTGTTCTACAATGTAGAAAATAGCTAAAATAACCAACTATTTTTTATTTCATTTGTCAAGCTGAATGCATATAATATGGTTGAAAGTGAAAGGGGTGGTATTTGTAGCCAGAGGAGTTTTCTTATAACAAAGACATAAACACTCGGATGTCTGAGTATTGCTATTTCGAGACAGGGGAAGTTAGTGAAGAACCATTGGAGGTTATTGTAATGGGCAGAAAAGACATCCTTCTCTCACACACACACACAACCTCAAACATGCATCCACACACACACACACACACACACACACACACACACACACACACACACACACACACACACACACACACACACACACACACACACACACACACACACACACACACACACACATACATACAGACTCTCATATGAAAGGCACTAAAACATTTCTTTATTTGTTCTTTCCATTTTCAAAAAGCCACAACACCTGCGTCCAGATGGCAATTTTTTTCCATCTGTGAGGGAAGGTGTAAAGGATGATCGATATCAGCAGCTACAACAGCACCCACCTCCAGATGGCATGATCGTTCAGTTCTGAGATGCCTGTTGTTGGGAGTACAATCATTTCAGCTCCAAAATGAAAAGCATATTGTTTTTCTCTATGTTAGAATAACCTATACAATATTTAGATTGTATCTGCGCAGATACAAGTGATCCCATGATGTCTCTAGTAGACTATACACAAAAACAGTGATGTTTTTGAGATGATAACTAATTAACCTCTAAAAGTCTACTAAGCTAACACATGGAATTGTTTTAAGATGGTCACACCATGGATCATTTAGCTATATTATTTTGAATTTTCGGACCCTTTTAGGTATCCCCAAAATGTTGCTTTTTAACAACTGGTTATCAATGTGGATTCTAGGAGCTGGAGCTGTCCACCCCTGGTCTAAAAATCGGAGAACGTAGCCTCCAATCTTAGCTAAAGAATCTATGGAACTTTATGAAGTAATCTAAAATAAAGTAACAAGTTCTCATGAGACATCATAGCAGCAGAATCTTGTCTACTATCTGTGACACCTAAATTTCTTATCTTCATAAATTGCACATTACTTTTCCAAATTTTAATTTCGACTTGTGACAAAGAGAACTGACGAATGGTTTGATGGATAAATTATGTTTCTATTTGTTGATTTCACATGTAGCGAGATGTCATTGTGCTCCGTCTTTCTAGGTCTTCCTCCTGTCAAGCCAAGACAAACTCTCAAAGAGCCCTGTCATAAATTCACTTCATCTTGGAACATGAAGTCAGGGAGAGAGACAGGAAAAGCAACCAGGTGGGACGTTGTCTGAGTCTCAGGGATCTGCTAAATGTTTGCTCCAATTAACAGACACTCAGCCCGTCACATACTCGACAGTTGTCACTGGCTAGTGCAAAGCAGCTTATGTCTGTGGCACTGTGACTGATAACTCTGCATTTCAGTATACACTTTTATCCAGAGAGAGTTACAGGAGCAATTAGGGTTAAGTGACTTGCTCAAGGGCACATCAACATGTTTTTTTTACCTAGATGACTCTGGGATTTAAACCAGTAACCTTTCAGTTACTAGCCTAACACTCTTAACCAACAGACTACCTGTCGCCATTAGCTTGCTAGGTGACAGGGTGGTGTTTCCCCAAAACATTTCTTTGGAGTCTCACTATATCAGTAAGGAGTAGGTAAATGTTGGAGTCTCAGTTAGGATCAGTAAGGAGTAGGTAAATGTTGGTGTCTCAGTTAGGATCAGTAAGGAGTAGGTAAATGTTGGTGTCTCAGTTAGGATCAGTAAGGAGTAGGTAAATGTTGGTGTCTCAGTTAGGATCAGTAAGGAGTAGGTAAATGTTGGTGTCTCAGTTAGGATCAGTAAGGAGTAGGTACATTTTGGTGTCAGTGGATCAGTAAGGAGTAGGTAAATGTTGGTGTCTCCGTTAGGATCAGTAAGGAGTAGGTACATTTTGGTGTCAGTGGATCAGTAAGGAGTAGGTAAATGTTGGTGTCTCAGTTAGGATCAGTAAGGAGTAGGTACATTTTGGTGTCAGTGGATCAGTAAGGAGTAGGTAAATGTTGGTGTCTCCGTTAGGATCAGTAAGGAGTAGGTACATTTTGGTGTCAGTAGATCAGTAAGGAGTAGGTAAATGTTGGTGTCTCAGTTAGGATCAGTAAGGAGTAGGTAAATGTTGGAGGCTCAGTTAGGATCAGTAAGGAGTAGGTAAATGTTGGTGTCTCAGTTAGGATCAGTAAGGAGTAGGTAAATGTTGGTGTCTCAGTTAGGATCGGTAAGGAGTAGGTTAATGTTGGAGTCTCAGTTAGGATCAGTAAGGAGTAGGTAAATGTTGGTGTCAGTGGATCAGTAAGGAGTAGGTAAATGTTGGTGTCAGTGGATAAGTAAGGAGTAGGTAAATGTTGGTGTCTCAGTTAGGATAAGTTAGGAGTAGGTAAATGTTGGTGTCTCAGTTAGGATCGGTAAGGAGTAGGTTAATGTTGGAGTCTCAGTTAGGATCAGTAAGGAGTAGGTAAATGTTGGTGTCAGTGGATCAGTAAGGAGTAGGTAAATGTTGGTGTCTCAGTTATGATCAGTAAGGAGTAGGTAAATGTTGGTGTCAGTGGATCAGTAAGGAGTAGGTAAGTGTTGGTGTCTCAGTTAGGATCAGTAATGAGTAGGTTAATGTTGGAGTCTCAGCTAGGATCAGTAAGGAGTAGGTAAATGTTGGTGTCTCAGTTAGGATCAGTAAGGAATAGGTAAATGTTGGTGTCTCAGTTAGGATCAGTAAGGAATAGGTAAATGTTGGAGTCTCAGGATCAGTAAGGCATAGGTAAATGTTGGAGTCTCAGTTAGGATCAGTAAGGAATAGGTAAATGTTGGAGTCTCAGTTAGGACCAGTAAGGAATAGGTAAATGTTGGAGTCTCAGTTAGGATCAGTAAGGAGTAGGTAAATGTTGGTGTCAGTGGATCAGTAAGGAGTAGGTAAATGTTGGTGTCAGTGGATAAGTAAGGAGTAGGTAAATGTTGGAGTCTCAGTTAGGATTAGTAAGGAGTAGGTAAATGTTGGTGTCTCAGTTAGGATCAGTAAGGAGTAGGTAAATGTTGGTGTCTCAGTTAGGATCAGTAAGGAGTAGGTAAATGTTGGTGTCTCAGTTAGGATTAATAAGGAGTAGGTAAATGTTGGTGTCTCAGTTAGGATTAGTAAGGAGTAGGTAAATGTTGGAGTCTCAGTTAGGATTAGTAAGGAGTAGGTAAATGTTGGTGTCTCAGTTAGGATTAGTAAGGAGTAGGTAAATGTTGGAGTCTCGGTTAGGATTAGTAAGGAGTAGGTAAATGTTGGAGTCTCAGTTAGGATTAGTAAGGAGTAGGTAAATGTTGGAGTCTCAGTTAGGATTAGTAAGGAGTAGGTAAATGTTGGAGTCTCAGTTAGGATTAGTAAGGAGTAGGTAAATGTTGGTGTCTCAGTTAGGATCAGTAAGGAATAGGTAAATGTTGGATTCTCAGTTAGGATCAGTAAGGAATAGGTAAATGTTGGAGTCTCAGTTAGGATCAGTAAGGAGTAGGTAAATGTTGGTGTCAGTGGATCAGTAAGGAGTAGGTAAATGTTGGTGTCAGTGGATAAGTAAGGAGTAGGTAAATGTTGGTGTCTCAGTTAGGATCAGTAAGGAGTAGGTAAATGTTGGAGTCTCAGTTAGGATTAGTAAGGAGTAGGTAAATGTTGGAGTCTCAGTTAGGATTCGTTAGGAGTAGGTAAATGTTGTTGTCTCAGTTAGGATCAGTAAGGAGTTGGTAAACGTCTCAGTGGATCGGTAAGGAGTAGGTAAATGTTGGAGTCTCAGTTAGGATCAGTAAGGAGTAGGTAAATGTTGGAGTCTCAGTTAGGATCAGTAAGGAGTAGGTAAATGTTGGTGTCTCAGTGGATCGGTAAGGAGTAGGTAAATGTTGGTGTCTCAGTTAGGATCAGTAAGGAGTAGGTAAATGTTGGTGTCTCAGTGGATCGGTAAGGAGTAGGTAAATGTTGGTGTCTCAGTTAGGATCAGTAAGGAGTAGGTAAATGTTGGTGTCTCAGTGGATCGGTAAGGAGTAGGTAAATGTTGGTGTCTCAGTGGATCGGTAAGGAGTAGGTAAATGTTGGTGTCTCAGTGGATCGGTAAGGAGTAGGTAAATGTTGGAGTCTCAGTTACGATCAGTAAGGAGTAGGTAAATGTTGGTGTCAGTGGATCAGTAAGGAGTAGGTAAATGTTGGTGTCTCAGTTAGGATCAGTAAGGAGTAGGTTAATGTTGGAGTCTCAGCTAGGATCAGTAAGGAATAGGTAAATGTTGGTGTCTCAGTGGATCGGTAAGGAGTAGGTAAATGTTGGTGTCTCCGTGGATCGGTAAGGAGTAGGTAAATGTTGGTGTCTCAGTTAGGATCAGTAAGGAGTAGGTAAATGTTGGTGTCTCAGTGGATCGGTAAGGAGTAGGTAAATGTTGGTGTCTCAGTGGATCGGTAAGGAGTAGGTAAATGTTGGTGTCTCAGTGGATCGGTAAGGAGTAGGTAAATGTTGGTGTCTCAGTGGATCGGTAAGGAGTAGGTAAATGTTGGAGTCTCAGTTACGATCAGTAAGGAGTAGGTTAATGTTGGAGTCTCAGCTAGGATCAGTAAGGAATAGGTAAATGTTGGTGTCTCAGTGGATCGGTAAGGAGTAGGTAAATGTTGGTGTCTCCGTGGATCGGTAAGGAGTAGGTAAATGTTGGTGTCTCAGTTAGGATCAGTAAGGAGTAGGTAAATGTTGGTGTCTCAGTTAGGATCAGTAAGGAGTTGGTAAACGTCTCAGTGGATCGGTAAGGAGTAGGTAAATGTTGGAGTCTCAGTTAGGATCAGTAAGGAGTAGGTAAATGTTGGCGTCTCAGTTAGGATCAGTAAGGAGTAGGTAAATGTTGGAGTCTCAGTGGATCGGTAAGGAGTAGGTAAATGTTGGTGTCTCAGTGGATCAGTAAGGAGTAGGTAAATGTTGGTGTCTCAGTGGATCGGTAAGGAGTAGGTAAATGTTGGTGTCTCAGTTAGGATCAGTAAGGAGTAGGTAAATGTTGGTGTCTCAGTTAGGATCAGTAGAGTAGGTAAATGTTGGTGTCTCAGTGGATCGGTAAGGAGTAGGTAAATGTTGGTGTCAGTGGATCAGTAAGGAGTAGGTAAATGTTGGTGTCTCCGTGGATCGGTAAGGAGTAGGTAAATGTTGGTGTCTCAGTTAGGATCAGTAAGGAGTAGGTAAATGTTGGTGTCTCAGTGGATCGGTAAGGAGTAGGTAAATGTTGGTGTCTCCGTGGATCGGTAAGGAGTAGGTAAATGTTGGTGTCTCAGTTAGGATCAGTAAGGAGTAGGTAAATGTTGGTGTCTCCGTGGATCGGTAAGGAGTAGGTAAATGTTGGTGTCTCAGTTAGGATCAGTAAGGAGTAGGTAAATGTTGGTGTCTCAGTTAGGATCAGTAAGGAGTTGGTAAACGTCTCAGTGCATAAGTAAGGAGTAGGTAAATGTTGGAGTCTCAGTTAGGATCAGTAAGGAGTAGGTAAATGTTGGAGTCTCAGTGGATCGGTAAGGAGTAGGTAAATGTTGGTGTCTCAGTGGATCGGTAAGGAGTAGGTAAATGTTGGTGTCTCAGTGGATCGGTAAGGAGTAGGTAAATGTTGGTGTCTCAGTGGATCGGTAAGGAGTAGGTAAATGTTGGTGTCTCAGTGGATCGGTAAGGAGTAGGTAAATGTTGGAGTCTCAGTTACGATCAGTAAGGAGTAGGTTAATGTTGGAGTCTCAGCTAGGATCAGTAAGGAATAGGTAAATGTTGGTGTCTCAGTGGATCGGTAAGGAGTAGGTAAATGTTGGTGTCTCCGTGGATCGGTAAGGAGTAGGTAAATGTTGGTGTCTCAGTTAGGATCAGTAAGGAGTAGGTAAATGTTGGTGTCTCAGTTAGGATCAGTAAGGAGTAGGTAAACGTCTCAGTGGATCGGTAAGGAGTAGGTAAATGTTGGAGTCTCAGTTAGGATCAGTAAGGAGTAGGTAAATGTTGGCGTCTCAGTTAGGATCAGTAAGGAGTAGGTAAATGTTGGAGTCTCAGTGGATCGGTAAGGAGTAGGTAAATGTTGGTGTCTCAGTGGATCAGTAAGGAGTAGGTAAATGTTGGTGTCTCAGTGGATCGGTAAGGAGTAGGTAAATGTTGGTGTCTCAGTTAGGATCAGTAAGGAGTAGGTAAATGTTGGTGTCTCAGTTAGGATCAGTAAGGAGTAGGTAAATGTTGGTGTCTCAGTGGATCGGTAAGGAGTAGGTAAATGTTGGTGTCAGTGGATCAGTAAGGAGTAGGTAAATGTTGGTGTCTCCGTGGATCGGTAAGGAGTAGGTAAATGTTGGTGTCTCAGTTAGGATCAGTAAGGAGTAGGTAAATGTTGGTGTCTCAGTGGATCGGTAAGGAGTAGGTAAATGTTGGTGTCTCCGTGGATCGGTAAGGAGTAGGTAAATGTTGGTGTCTCAGTTAGGATCAGTAAGGAGTAGGTAAATGTTGGTGTCTCCGTGGATCGGTAAGGAGTAGGTAAATGTTGGAGTCTCAGTTAGGATCAGTAAGGAGTAGGTAAATGTTGGTGTCTCAGTTAGGATCAGTAAGGAGTTGGTAAACGTCTCAGTGCATAAGTAAGGAGTAGGTAAATGTTGGAGTCTCAGTGGATCGGTAAGGAGTAGGTAAATGTTGGAGTCTCAGTGGATCGGTAAGGAGTAGGTAAATGTTGGTGTCTCAGTGGATCAGTAAGGAGTAGGTAAATGTTGGTGTCTCAGTTAGGATCAGTAAGGAGTAGGTAAATGTTGGTGTCTCAGTTAGGATTAATAAGGAGTAGGTAAATGTTGGTGTCTCAGTTAGGATTAGTAAGGAGTAGGTAAATGTTGGAGTCTCAGTTAGGATTAGTAAGGAGTAGGTAAATGTTGGTGTCTCAGTTAGGATTAGTAAGGAGTAGGTAAATGTTGGAGTCTCGGTTAGGATTAGTAAGGAGTAGGTAAATGTTGGAGTCTCAGTTAGGATTAGTAAGGAGTAGGTAAATGTTGGAGTCTCAGTTAGGATTAGTAAGGAGTAGGTAAATGTTGGAGTCTCAGTTAGGATTAGTAAGGAGTAGGTAAATGTTGGTGTCTCAGTTAGGATCAGTAAGGAGTAGGTAAATGTTGGTGTCTCCGTGGATCGGTAAGGAGTAGGTAAATGTTGGTGTCTCAGTTAGGATCAGTAAGGAGTAGGTAAATGTTGGTGTCTCAGTTAGGATCAGTAAGGAGTTGGTAAACGTCTCAGTGCATAAGTAAGGAGTAGGTAAATGTTGGAGTCTCAGTGGATCGGTAAGGAGTAGGTAAATGTTGGAGTCTCAGTGGATCGGTAAGGAGTAGGTAAATGTTGGTGTCTCAGTGGATCAGTAAGGAGTAGGTAAATGTTGGTGTCTCAGTTAGGATCAGTAAGGAGTAGGTAAATGTTGGTGTCTCAGTTATGATTAATAAGGAGTAGGTAAATGTTGGTGTCTCAGTTAGGATTAGTAAGGAGTAGGTAAATGTTGGTGTCTCGGTTAGGATTAGTAAGGAGTAGGTAAATGTTGGAGTCTCGGTTAGGATTAGTAAGGAGTAGGTAAATGTTGGAGTCTCAGTTAGGATTAGTAAGGAGTAGGTAAATGTTGGAGTCTCAGTTAGGATTAGTAAGGAGTAGGTAAATGTTGGAGTCTCAGTTAGGATTAGTAAGGAGTAGGTAAATGTTGGTGTCTCAGTTAGGATCAGTAAGGAATAGGTAAATGTTGGATTCTCAGTTAGGATCAGTAAGGAATAGGTAAATGTTGGAGTCTCAGTTAGGATCAGTAAGGAGTAGGTAAATGTTGGTGTCAGTGGATCAGTAAGGAGTAGGTAAATGTTGGTGTCAGTGGATAAGTAAGGAGTAGGTAAATGTTGGTGTCTCAGTTAGGATCAGTAAGGAGTAGGTAAATGTTGGAGTCTCAGTTAGGATTCGTTAGGAGTAGGTAAATGTTGTTGTCTCAGTTAGGATCAGTAAGGAGTTGGTAAACGTCTCAGTGGATCGGTAAGGAGTAGGTAAATGTTGGAGTCTCAGTTAGGATCAGTAAGGAGTAGGTAAATGTTGGAGTCTCAGTTAGGATCAGTAAGGAGTAGGTAAATGTTGGTGTCTCAGTGGATCGGTAAGGAGTAGGTAAATGTTGGTGTCTCAGTTAGGATCAGTAAGGAGTAGGTAAATGTTGGTGTCTCAGTGGATCGGTAAGGAGTAGGTAAATGTTGGTGTCTCAGTTAGGATCAGTAAGGAGTAGGTAAATGTTGGTGTCTCAGTGGATCGGTAAGGAGTAGGTAAATGTTGGTGTCTCAGTGGATCGGTAAGGAGTAGGTAAATGTTGGTGTCTCAGTGGATCGGTAAGGAGTAGGTAAATGTTGGAGTCTCAGTTACGATCAGTAAGGAGTAGGTAAATGTTGGTGTCAGTGGATCAGTAAGGAGTAGGTAAATGTTGGTGTCTCAGTTAGGATCAGTAAGGAGTAGGTTAATGTTGGAGTCTCAGCTAGGATCAGTAAGGAATAGGTAAATGTTGGTGTCTCAGTGGATCGGTAAGGAGTAGGTAAATGTTGGTGTCTCCGTGGATCGGTAAGGAGTAGGTAAATGTTGGTGTCTCAGTTAGGATCAGTAAGGAGTAGGTAAATGTTGGTGTCTCAGTGGATCGGTAAGGAGTAGGTAAATGTTGGTGTCTCAGTGGATCGGTAAGGAGTAGGTAAATGTTGGTGTCTCAGTGGATCGGTAAGGAGTAGGTAAATGTTGGTGTCTCAGTGGATCGGTAAGGAGTAGGTAAATGTTGGAGTCTCAGTTACGATCAGTAAGGAGTAGGTTAATGTTGGAGTCTCAGCTAGGATCAGTAAGGAATAGGTAAATGTTGGTGTCTCAGTGGATCGGTAAGGAGTAGGTAAATGTTGGTGTCTCCGTGGATCGGTAAGGAGTAGGTAAATGTTGGTGTCTCAGTTAGGATCAGTAAGGAGTAGGTAAATGTTGGTGTCTCAGTTAGGATCAGTAAGGAGTTGGTAAACGTCTCAGTGGATCGGTAAGGAGTAGGTAAATGTTGGAGTCTCAGTTAGGATCAGTAAGGAGTAGGTAAATGTTGGCGTCTCAGTTAGGATCAGTAAGGAGTAGGTAAATGTTGGAGTCTCAGTGGATCGGTAAGGAGTAGGTAAATGTTGGTGTCTCAGTGGATCAGTAAGGAGTAGGTAAATGTTGGTGTCTCAGTGGATCGGTAAGGAGTAGGTAAATGTTGGTGTCTCAGTTAGGATCAGTAAGGAGTAGGTAAATGTTGGTGTCTCAGTTAGGATCAGTAAGGAGTAGGTAAATGTTGGTGTCTCAGTGGATCGGTAAGGAGTAGGTAAATGTTGGTGTCAGTGGATCAGTAAGGAGTAGGTAAATGTTGGTGTCTCCGTGGATCGGTAAGGAGTAGGTAAATGTTGGTGTCTCAGTTAGGATCAGTAAGGAGTAGGTAAATGTTGGTGTCTCAGTGGATCGGTAAGGAGTAGGTAAATGTTGGTGTCTCCGTGGATCGGTAAGGAGTAGGTAAATGTTGGTGTCTCAGTTAGGATCAGTAAGGAGTAGGTAAATGTTGGTGTCTCCGTGGATCGGTAAGGAGTAGGTAAATGTTGGTGTCTCAGTTAGGATCAGTAAGGAGTAGGTAAATGTTGGTGTCTCAGTTAGGATCAGTAAGGAGTTGGTAAACGTCTCAGTGCATAAGTAAGGAGTAGGTAAATGTTGGAGTCTCAGTTAGGATCAGTAAGGAGTAGGTAAATGTTGGAGTCTCAGTGGATCGGTAAGGAGTAGGTAAATGTTGGTGTCTCAGTGGATCGGTAAGGAGTAGGTAAATGTTGGTGTCTCATTGGATCGGTAAGGAGTAGGTAAATGTTGGTGTCTCAGTGGATCGGTAAGGAGTAGGTAAATGTTGGTGTCTCAGTGGATCGGTAAGGAGTAGGTAAATGTTGGAGTCTCAGTTACGATCAGTAAGGAGTAGGTTAATGTTGGAGTCTCAGCTAGGATCAGTAAGGAATAGGTAAATGTTGGTGTCTCAGTGGATCGGTAAGGAGTAGGTAAATGTTGGTGTCTCCGTGGATCGGTAAGGAGTAGGTAAATGATGGTGTCTCAGTTAGGATCAGTAAGGAGTAGGTAAATGTTGGTGTCTCAGTTAGGATCAGTAAGGAGTAGGTAAACGTCTCAGTGGATCGGTAAGGAGTAGGTAAATGTTGGAGTCTCAGTTAGGATCAGTAAGGAGTAGGTAAATGTTGGCGTCTCAGTTAGGATCAGTAAGGAGTAGGTAAATGTTGGAGTCTCAGTGGATCGGTAAGGAGTAGGTAAATGTTGGTGTCTCAGTGGATCAGTAAGGAGTAGGTAAATGTTGGTGTCTCAGTGGATCGGTAAGGAGTAGGTAAATGTTGGTGTCTCAGTTAGGATCAGTAAGGAGTAGGTAAATGTTGGTGTCTCAGTTAGGATCAGTAAGGAGTAGGTAAATGTTGGTGTCTCAGTGGATCGGTAAGGAGTAGGTAAATGTTGGTGTCAGTGGATCAGTAAGGAGTAGGTAAATGTTGGTGTCTCCGTGGATCGGTAAGGAGTAGGTAAATGTTGGTGTCTCAGTTAGGATCAGTAAGGAGTAGGTAAATGTTGGTGTCTCAGTGGATCGGTAAGGAGTAGGTAAATGTTGGTGTCTCCGTGGATCGGTAAGGAGTAGGTAAATGTTGGTGTCTCAGTTAGGATCAGTAAGGAGTAGGTAAATGTTGGTGTCTCCGTGGATCGGTAAGGAGTAGGTAAATGTTGGTGTCTCAGTTAGGATCAGTAAGGAGTAGGTAAATGTTGGTGTCTCAGTTAGGATCAGTAAGGAGTTGGTAAACGTCTCAGTGCATAAGTAAGGAGTAGGTAAATGTTGGAGTCTCAGTTAGGATCAGTAAGGAGTAGGTAAATGTTGGAGTCTCAGTGGATCGGTAAGGAGTAGGTAAATGTTGGTGTCTCATTGGATCGGTAAGGAGTAGGTAAATGTTGGTGTCTCAGTGGATCGGTAAGGAGTAGGTAAATGTTGGAGTCTCAGTTACGATCAGTAAGGAGTAGGTTAATGTTGGAGTCTCAGCTAGGATCAGTAAGGAATAGGTAAATGTTGGTGTCTCAGTGGATCGGTAAGGAGTAGGTAAATGTTGGTGTCTCCGTGGATCGGTAAGGAGTAGGTAAATGTTGGTGTCTCAGTTAGGATCAGTAAGGAGTAGGTAAATGTTGGTGTCTCAGTTAGGATCAGTAAGGAGTAGGTAAACGTCTCAGTGGATCGGTAAGGAGTAGGTAAATGTTGGAGTCTCAGTTAGGATCAGTAAGGAGTAGGTAAATGTTGGCGTCTCAGTTAGGATCAGTAAGGAGTAGGTAAATGTTGGAGTCTCAGTGGATCGGTAAGGAGTAGGTAAATGTTGGTGTCTCAGTGGATCAGTAAGGAGTAGGTAAATATTGGTGTCTCAGTGGATCGGTAAGGAGTAGGTAAATGTTGGTGTCTCAGTTAGGATCAGTAAGGAGTAGGTAAATGTTGGTGTCTCAGTTAGGATCAGTAAGGAGTAGGTAAATGTTGGTGTCTCAGTGGATCGGTAAGGAGTAGGTAAATGTTGGTGTCAGTGGATCAGTAAGGAGTAGGTAAATGTTGGTGTCTCCGTGGATCGGTAAGGAGTAGGTAAATGTTGGTGTCTCAGTTAGGATCAGTAAGGAGTAGGTAAATGTTGGTGTCTCAGTGGATCGGTAAGGAGTAGGTAAATGTTGGTGTCTCCGTGGATCGGTAAGGAGTAGGTAAATGTTGGTGTCTCAGTTAGGATCAGTAAGGAGTAGGTAAATGTTGGTGTCTCCGTGGATCGGTAAGGAGTAGGTAAATGTTGGTGTCTCAGTTAGGATCAGTAAGGAGTAGGTAAATGTTGGTGTCTCAGTTAGGATCAGTAAGGAGTTGGTAAACGTCTCAGTGCATAAGTAAGGAGTAGGTAAATGTTGGAGTCTCAGTGGATCGGTAAGGAGTAGGTAAATGTTGGAGTCTCAGTGGATCGGTAAGGAGTAGGTAAATGTTGGTGTCTCAGTGGATCAGTAAGGAGTAGGTAAATGTTGGTGTCTCAGTTAGGATCAGTAAGGAGTAGGTAAATGTTGGAGTCTCAGTGGATCGGTAAGGAGTAGGTAAATGTTGGAGTCTCAGTGGATCGGTAAGGAGTAGGTAAATGTTGTCCCCTAATCACTGATAATAGTATCAGACATTATTAATCTTAGAGGGATGAATAGTCTGATCTCAGATCGGTGGTATTTAAAGGGTGATTTCTACCTCAGCACATATTTACACCTGCTACTGTCTTGCATTTACCTCATGGAAAAATACTCATAATATTTGACCGAGTTTCAGACTGACGGGATCATAATCTGGAGTTGAACAGAAGCCTCTTCAACAAAGGAGTATTTCTGCTGAATGGCACCCTGTTCTACGCACTGGGCCCACACTGGTTAAATCAACACTGTTTCCACGTCATTTCAATTAAATGACATTAAACCAACATGGAATAGACGTTGAATTCATGTCTGTTCCCAGTAAGTATGTAGTGCACTACTTTTGAAAAGTGCTTGTGATTATTCCTATTTATTTATTTTCGTCTAGACTTGTCTGGGTTTTGACATTTATCTGCAATCCTAAAAGCTTTGTTTCAGTTGCCTTTAAAAACCGGGCTCCTGTAATTGATATGCGCTGTGACAAAACTGTCAAGCTTTTCTGGATTCAAATCCACAAAAGTAACAAGATAATAGCCCTGTTTGATGTTAGATCTCTTGTCTGTAACCAGTGAGGTGTCCCAGTCCATAGCTTATTCATGCAGTCTAACACCCCAGAGAAACCTACAAAAATAACAACTCTGATTCTCCCTAACTCCCAGGTATAACGTACTTTTTCAACCACAAAATAGGTATTTGAGAGTGCCACATAGGCCTTATTATATCTCCAATCCACTCAGTGGGAAACGCAAATCCATTGTGTCAAGTCCTTAAGCAAGATGTTTTCCACCGCACAACATAACCCCTAACCAGAGGCAGATCCCACGAGGTTGCCATCGAGGGATCACATTTAAAAGCTTAACAACTGAGAGAGTGAGAGATCTCCCCCCTCAGATTCTATTCAGCGGTTCTTCCTGGGGCACAGAGGAGCTCAGGGAACGGTGCACTCCTTCTTCTGCTATTGTTCTGTGAATGGGCAAAGTGAACTGACATTTGTGACCGACAAACCTGGATTCGGACCTATGTAGGAAAATTTGAAATTGTGTTTTTTACATTGGATAAAATTATAGACTCAGAGATAGAAAATGGTATATCATACACTGCAGTGGAGGAACAATGGGAAAGTAATTCTGCTTTGAAAGTTAATAAACATGTAACCCCACTTTTGAGAAAATGTCCCTTGAATGTTCTGGTACACCTACTGGAGAGATCCTCTTTGTCTACACCCATTCAGCATTGTTCAACCCCTCTTAAGCCTTAGCCCCATCCATCTCTTTAAGAATTCACATGTGAGGACATGTGCTAAACAACCAAAGATTTCAAGACTAAAGGTTGGTTTATACTACATCTATCGACATGTCTGTAGACAGTTGTCACAGTGACATCATGAACATTCTATTGTTGGCTGATATCAACCTTGACGTCGTCGTTGTGAAAAAGTATAAACACAAAAACGTACAGGCTACGTAACATCAGCAGCCTGGTGGTCCAAAATAGCATAATTGGTGTATTTTAACACCAACAAACCCATCCTTTTAAAAATGTATTTAGGATATTTCAATCTAGAAAACCAGGCAACTAAAAGGAACTTTCTAACCAACGTTTTGGTTTGTTTCTAGCTTGTTAGCTATCCAACTAACATTAAGTTAGCTGGCTAGCCAGTTCAGATAATGACCAAATCATAGCTGACAACGTCTTAACTTTCACTAATTTGTATTCATTATTACAGTAAAATAAACTCACCATAAGATCATTATTTACATGTTAATGGCGAGCTAATTACGGAAAATAGCTTACGGTTGTGAGAGTGATGGAATAAAAGCAGGACATTCTACCAGGGAATTTTAGAACTTGGACACGGTCTCATTGACCTAACGTTATATCCTAATTTGACTTTGGTGCAGGTCATGTTCTTCACATTACCGTCTCTGGTAAACACATACTATATCAAATAACTTACACGTTTATTTGTCACATGCACAGGATCCAGAAGGTGTAAACAGTACTGTGAAATGGATACTTGCATAGTGGAGTCTTTTGTTTAGACATGTTGCTAGCTAACTAGCTAGCTAAACAATGAACCATAATACAAACGCATAACATTACTACCATGAATGAATCTGCATATTCCATATAGTTTTAATGTTAGCTAGCTAGCTAACATTAGGCTATAACTAACAATGAAAATCACTTTCTGAGATACAAAAAATATTACTATACAGATCATACATGTAACATTAGCTAGCGAGCCAGCCAGCTAAAGTTCGCTAGCTAGCTTACAGTACACTTTAACTTGAAATGAAAATGACTTTCTGACAAAACTATCATATCTGAAAATGTAGCTAACTAGACTCTCTTACCCATATATATGGACGAACACTTCTCCCTCTCTGTCACGGATGCCATGGTTGCCCTTAGTTTGAAGATGTAATCTGGATACAGGTGTTTTATACAACAGCTTTCTGTGTTTTCTCTTTTCAACTCCCTCCGCATATTTCTGTTCTGTATCTCCTTAGCTGTCATACTCTGTTTTCACCGGTCATTCCACAGATTTTAAAACTCCAAAACTTCTTCATTGCAGTGCTTCGTGATATATTTTTAAAAAGCCGTGTTAGAAAGGATTACCTACACATACTGAGCAGCTCATGTTATACTGTAGACAGAAGCATACTACATGTACTGTACATGACAGGCCAGTCCGAATTCATCTCTCGACATGTCCGGCCCATCTGTTATCTCAGCCAATCATGGCTAGCGGGAAGGTTCCCCCTCTTTTTCCAAGCCTAAACCAACTAGGTTTGCCTAGTTTCCTGAAACAATTTACATTTGTCGATCCTGGTGTGGATTGTTATTTCAAATCTTGGCTAAAAGGAGCGTTTGAGGAAACTCCTGGAAGTCCTTTGTTATGTCACAAGATCATCTCTCTGGATGCTTAGAGGGGTATTTTGACAGGAATAGTGTTTGAAAAGGGTCCTGCACCAACCCGCACCCAGTCCATCGCCTAGTGTGTGTAGTTATTGGATCTGCCTTTCATGGTTTATTACTTTGGCACAGTTTCCCTGATACCACAGGAGACACCCAATGATACTTGCACACTCTAAGATTTCCAGTTTTTGTCCATGAAATAAAGAAAAAATACACAATGCGAGAAAAGTCTCAGTAAAAAAAAGTCTATGTAAATGCCAAAAATCATGTATTGACTCAATTGACTGACAATTTGTGAAGTTAGTCGAGATGAGTTTGTCACAATTGTTGTGTTTTAATTAATGTGACCTGATACTAACCTTTATTCCTGATACTAACATTCATGTCTTTCAATGTATGGTTTGTTGCAAACACTATCTCAAAACTTGATGCATTAGTGAATGGAACGAATTGATTTGAAAACCCTAACTATGACTCATCTCTTTGTAACGAGATTAAATACTCAAATTTCCAAAGAAAACATAAAGGGCAGGTTTCCTGGACACAGAAGTCTTGGACTCAAAAGCACTTTCAATGGAGATTCTCCGTTGATAGTCTATGGAGATTGTACTAAACCTGGGTAGAGGAAACCAGTCTTTCCAGACTAGACAGATGGGTTGCCACTGACAATGTACCAATGCTCCAGCTTACACATCTGTAGAAGTTCCGCCATCAGTTGGGACAGAGAGGACGAGTGGGACATGTGTCACCAGAGACATCACTGCTGTATCTGCTTGTTGCCCAAGCTAGACATGAGCACAATTCCTGCCTGGATTTTAAGCCCCGACTACCTGTTTAGGTGATTTGTTGGGAGAGTTGTCTGTCTGAAGAGGACCCACCCGGAGGACCCTCCAGGAACAATATTTTTTACCCTTTCGAATGTGTCATCCTCCCCAGACCTAGTGGTCTGGCTCCTAGGTTTGGGTTTCCTAGACAAGGGGGAAACCTGTTGAAACAGTCTGGTACCTGACTGACTTTGTTTTCGTCTTAATGAACATCACACACTCTGCCTTGCCTCACAGTAATAGGGATCATTTGGAGAAGTATTAGACTCCATCTTAGACAGGGACATATTACCAGGAAATGTTTAAAAAAGATTATCGAAGTGGATACGACCGGTAGCCTCTTTAGGTACTTTGTGAAATATTCACAAGGATGTGGAGAAGGAGAGGGAGGGAGATAGGGGAAGGAGGAGACACGATCAGCTTCAGTGGAATAAAAAGAACATGAAATGTGTCGTGCCATTATTTCTTTAGACTGAGCATGAACAGCAAAATAATAGTCTAATACCTCAAGCAAGTGTATCTTGGACATCAAATCCTTTTCAGTGATAGATACACTACATGACCAAAAGTATGTGGACACCTGCTCATCGAACGTCTCGTTCCAAAATCATGGGCATTCATATGGAGTGGGTCCCCCCTTTGCTGCTATAACAGCCTCCACTCTACTGGGAAGGCTTTCCACTAAATTTTGGAACATTGCTGCGGGGAGTTGCTTCCATTCAGCCACAAGAGCATTAGTGAGGATGAGCACTGATGTTGGGTGATTTGACTGGCGATTTGACTGGCCTGCCAAATTGCCACAATGTTGGAAGCACAGAATCGTCTAGAATGTCATTATATGCTGTATCGTTAAGATATCCCTTCACTGGAAGAGGCCTATCCCAAACAGACCCAGACCATTATTCCTCATCCACCAAACTTTACAGTTGGCACTATGCATTCGGGCAGGTAACGTGCTCCTGGCATCTGCCAAACCCAGATTCGTCCGTCAGACTACCAGATGATGAAGTGTGATTCATCACTCCAGAGAACACGTTTCCACTGCTCCAGAGTACAATGGCGGCGAGTTTAACACCACTCCCGCAGATGCTTGGCATTGCGCATGGTGAGCTTAGGCTTGTGTGCGGCTGCTCGGCCATGAAAACCCATTTCATTAAGCTCTCGATGAACAGTTATTGTACTGATGTTGCTTCCAGAGGCAGTTTGGAACTCGGTAGTGAGTTCCAAGGACAGACGTTTTGTATGCGCTAAGCGCTTCAGAACTCTCCAATCCCGTTCTGTGAACTTGTTTGGTCCACCTCTTCGCGGCTGAGCTGTTATTGCTCCTAGATGTTTCTACTTCACAATAACAGCACTTACAGTTGACCTGGGCAGCTCCAGCAGGGCAGACATTTTGATGAACTGACTTGTTTGAAAGGTGGGCTCCTATAATGGTGCCACGTTGAACGTCGCTGAGCACTTCAGTAAGGCCATTCTACTGCCAATGTTTGTCTATGGCGATTGCATGGCTGTGTGCTCGATTCTATACACCTGTCAGAAACAGGTTTGGCGGAAATAGCCGAAAACACTCATTTGAAGGCGTGTCCACATACTTTTGTATAAACGGTGTACATTAAGGAATAAAAACAGACAATATACTTATTCCCTCATTGACACATACTACTAATAAGTACATTTGTGAAATTCATTGAATCATAGTTATCACTATAAAGTATCAACAACCCCCCCACACTTATTTGTATCTCTCTGTTGAATACATCGAGCTATCACCCAGAACATGAATGAAAAAAAAAATCTATTGTGTATGCATAGGACCTATACAGAGCAGAGATCACCTCATATTAATAATTCAGCACGCTGTTGAATAATGGAAAATGCATAAGCTCTTGACAAGAGAGATATGTATGAGCCTTCGCCAGGTCTTTCCAAGTAACAGCACGTGTGTTCTATATCACAGGAGCCTTTAGAAAACAACGAATCAGGATGCTGAAGCCCCTAGTGTGTTTGATAGGTGTTTGATATGCAGGATTTCACTATTTTGCACCTTGACAGATGCACCAAAACAAACACTGTTTTGTGAAAGCTGCTCTTTTTAACCTTCTATGACAGTATAGATCTATTCCTGTGATATGCAAATTTGAGATATGTTTGAGGCTTCGCTTTGAGCGGTTATTGAAATATGGGACAGTGGCGCTATGGCTCACTGCACATGTAAGCAGCGTTAAATCAACCACATTTAAATTGAGTTTCTGAGGAGCATAGGGCAGAATTCTGATCAGTGTACTTCCAAGTACAGTATTGTTAGCGATACAGCTAAGTAAATGTGGTACTAACAGAAAAAGGACTGATTCAATTTAGCATGAAGTACATCTTTAAAGGTGTTAGTGTTGTATTACTCAAGATATTATTTGTTAAGGAATGAACTTCAGTTTAAGATTTGTCTTACAGCTCAATGTTTTATGTTGACATCTGTCTGACAACTGAGGGACTTCCTAATATGGATGCCGTATCACTGCGGCACAATAAGACAACACAAATTATGAAACAGAACACAATGTGTTTTGGAGAACAGAAACACGGAAATGCGTCAAAATTACATTCCTGTTGAGCCACTAGTATAGTGGTCGCCAGTACTTAATTGTGTAAATCAGGAGGTGAGCACGAGAGGGGGGTTATCAGGGCAGCTCTAAAAGAAGATCTCCTTTATAATAAAGCATTGCATGCATTTCATTACATTTGCATAGTGGTATAGAGCAGTAAAGGAGAGGCATTTACAGAAGTTTCGTACATGGGAAACAGTTTCTTTGGCCTAGGGTCTGGGAAATGTTTGTTCTTTTATAAACACATTTCATGCAATTCTACATCATTTTACATGACTGGAGACTATGGCATGATCTTTTTTAATGCCGCATTCAAAACAACTGGGAACTCAAAGCTCGGAGCACCATAATACCGTACAAATGATCTAGATGACCGGCTACTTTGACACTGAAAGACGGAGAATCTGAGAGAACTATGAGAATTAATGAAGAGGCAACTCAATGTACTTTGATCGCATTTATTCTAATTTTTACATTGCAAATAGTGACAATTTGTTTTCATCCCACGAGAGGTACCGGATCCAGCCAAATAGGTTCCTAAACTAAACAGTCCAAAATGGAGAGGCGCTGGATCCTGTTCCGGCTCAAATGAAGCACTGGTGATCGCCATTAAACAGGTATCAACAACTTAGGTGGGGTTGCGTTCAGCCAAACCCTGGATACCTTCGTGGACGTAGGCATGCAAGCTAAGTGGTCCCAATGGGACCAGAGAAGCCACAGTGTGTTAGTGTCTGTCTAGCTTTACACACAGGCTATAGGGCCATAGCAGAAGGGCTCGATGCAATGCAGCCTTGGGGATCACCAGTCTCACTTATTGATGAGTTACCAGGTGCCACCACCTGTGTGCTTTACAACTCTACCGCTTCATTGTGTTTTAATGTGTTTCCCCAACATACAATAGTACACAAGGGCTAAACCTAAAGCAGAACCTGGATCAGGTTCCACTGGGTTTGATGCAATATCTATGGCGAGGGAAAGGCCCAGACTTTCTTTCACGTGGTCTTCCTTCCCCATTGGAACCAATTTCTCACTTACTTCCTAAGTAGAGAGCCCAGGGAACCAATTTCCCTTGTTAGGCTGTGCACAGTTTCACACCAAAAGGATGGGGGGACAGGGTCATGGTCTCACTTGATGACAGCCACATCACATATTACTTACAGACCTGATTTCATGAGATCTGTTTTACCGTATCGTTGTTCTGGTTTTGCTTTGTTTATTTGCATGAAAGAGTGCAGACAGATATTATTTTCCCAGTTATGTCCGTGAAACAATGAATGCATATGTATGGACTAGCCCAGACAACACTAAGTGACGAAGACAGTCAATAACAATTGGTGTTGTACTATATATATATTTTTTAACTAGGCTAGTCAGTTAAGAACACATTCTTTCTTACAATGATGGCCTAGGAACAGTGGGTTAACTGGCTTGTTCAGGGGCAGGAGGACAGATTTTTACCTTGTCAGCTCAGGGATTCAATCTATCAACTTTTCGGGTTATTGGCCCAAAGCTCTAACCACTAGGCTACCTGCCACGCCAAATATGAAGTCATCGTTGTTGTATTCGTAGCATGGAGCAACATACAGTAGATATGCCTCAGCCTCCAGTATTTATGCTGCATTAGTTTATGTGTCGGGGGGCTAGGGTCAGTTTGTTATATCTGGAGTACTTCTCCTGTCCTATTCGGTGTCCTGTGTGAATCTAAGTGTGCGTTCTCTAATTCTCTCCTTCTCTCTTTCTTTCTCTCTCTCGGAGGACCTGAGCCCTAGGACCATGCCCCAGGACTACCTGACATGATAACTCCTTGCTGTCCCCAGTCCACCTGGCCATGCTGCTGCTCCAGTTTCAACTGGCCTGGGCCCTAGGACCATGTCCCAGGACTACCTGACATGATGACTCCTTGCTGTCCCCAGTCCACCTGGCCATGCTGCTGCTCCAGTTTCAACTGTTCTGCCTTACTATTATTCAACCATGCTGGTCATTTATGAACATTTGAACATCTTGGCCACGTTCTGTTATAATCTCCACCCGGCACAGCCAGAAGAGGACTGGCCACCCCACATATGCTCTCTCTAATTCTCTCTTTCTTTCTCTCTCTCGGAGGACCTGAGCCCTAGGACCGTGCCCCAGGACTACCTGACATGATGACTCCTTGCTGTCCCCAGTCCACCTGACTGTGCTGCTGCTCCAGTTTCAACTGTTCTGCCTTATTATTATTCGACCATGCTGGTCATTTATGAACATTTGAACATCTTGGTCATGTTCTGTTATAATCTCTACCCGGCACAGCCAGAAGAGGACTGGCCACCCCACATAGCCTGGTTCCTCTCTAGGTTTCTTCCTAGGTTTTGGCCTTTCTAGGGAGTTTTTCCTAGCCACCGTGCTTTTACACCTGCATTGTTTGCTGTTTGGGGTTTTAGGCTGGGTTTCTGTACAGCACTTTGAGATATCAGCTGATGTACGAAGGGCTATATAAATAAATTTGATTTGATTTGATTTGTTATGCTATATATATTATTGATATATTACAGAAGCCTGAAAAGATTCCTCAGATAATTTGATAGCATTCTGAAAGTCTACAAAATAAGGGAAGACAAAGAAAACATGCATATCTGAACAGCATATTAATGAACAAAAACAGTCTCTTGCCATTTTTTCCATACTTTTTGTCCTGTGGTCAATGCACAGAAGAAGAAGAAGAAGAAGTTCTGTATTTGATGTCGAAATAATAACATTTGCTCACCTCATTCATGGACTAACTTTATTATACAAAGGTCTTCAGCAGAGTGTAATAATATAGAGGTTGTGATAGATATGCATTGGAGGCTATGGAAGGTTTGGCAAATCATGTAGGAAGCATATGATATGAGAAACACAATCTCACTCTGGGCTTTTCTCCATTAATATTAGTGAAGTAGTGTGTGCAAAGATTGAGATGCAAATTTTGTCTAACCGCTATCTAATTCCCTATATGCTCCTGGATACTAAACTACAAATGAAAAGGATTCCTCCCCTGCTGCATACTCTCACATAATAATGACAGATTTGATGTTTTAGCTGGATGGATAAGTTACAAAGGCCCTTAGGAAAGGCACGTGTGCACTCCCACGTGTAAGGGGAGTCTATTCAGTAGAAGCAGGTATTTACAGTATCCAAAACCATTATGTAATATTATTTCACAGTTGGAAAAATAGTTACCGTGTTACACCATATAACTTCAATGTGGATTTATTTGAATTGAGTTTGATAGGTACAGTAAATTATCAACAATTTTACACTGGTTGTATGGCATCTTACACAAGGTGTTAGGGCATAGCGCTTGCATAGCCAGGGTTGTGGGTTCAATTCCCACGGGGGACCAGTGCCAAAATGTATGCACTCACTACTGTAAGTTGCTCTAGATAAGAGTGTCTTCTAAATGACAAAAATGTCAAATATAGATCCTATCTGAGATACAGAACACCTGCACGGCGTCCATATTAGGACACCGTAAACACCGTTCTACTCTTCTATGGTTGTCCACTTTCATGGACTGTGCTAATATGGACACCATATACAGTGGTAATGTAACATGTAACAAACAGTTACGTTACCTATGGTCAATGCTTCCGACTACTAAACAACCATTGATTTAGAACCATGAAGAGTTACAGCAAGTCGAAAAGAAAACAGAGCTGCCTGCACCTTTCCAGCACCATTTCATCTTCAACATCATCAAATCACCTATGCTAAGTTTAATAGTGACAACTAAAAGATACCAAAAACAATTTAGTCCAATCGAATTGTGTGTGTGTGTGTGTGTGTGTGTGTGTGTGTGTGTGTGTGTGTGTGTGTGTGTGTGTGTGTGTGTGTGTCACCCTACTTGTAGAGAAATGCTAATGCCACCCTTCTCTCTTTCATGTTGACGAAACTGTCTATGACACTGTCATACAGTGCACACTTTTATTTTTTGTTTTCCTAGGCTACCTGGATAAAATCCCTATCTCCATCCGAGGACAACAACAAAACGAGATGCAGCAATTCAAGTTTTTTCTTTAAATGATGTTCTGCTTTTGATGTGATGTGATTGGTGTGATGCCACATCCAAACTGACTTCCCTTGACACTTATTTTGGTGCGCCAGGAAGATTCACAGACGAGCTCACACAGTTTAGCTCAACGCTGATTGGCTATTATTATTTGTATTTTTTTGTCAAGAGAGGTCAAATGCTCGCTGGCTTCCCTTGCATTTAATGCTACGGGTGACAACAATGTCATACTCTTTTTGACCAGACAGCATCAGATAGATGGGCTACACATATTGAGAAAGAGGGCCATTGATTTGCTCGCTCTGATGCTCTCTTCCGTGAGATACTGTACATTCAGCCTCTAGCCAATTGAAGGAAAATTATGAAACACAAAGAGATGAAAGATCATTTATTTTACACATTTTTTTATTTATTTCTTGGTAAATATTTTGGTGAAGCCTGGCTTCCCATGGCGTCCATTTTCTTTCCACTGCTAATGTCAGAAAATACCTCTTAACATCCCACTAGAGCACATCTTGAGTTAATTTCAAACATCTCACCATGGCAAACTCTTCTGGCGTTCACACTTATCTCCTCTTCATATCTGGAGAGGGCTGAATTGAAGTGGTTTCACATCACCAAAACAGTGTCATAAGTTTGACACATAACAGGCCATGACAATTTATGACACTAACTGACAGAAGAAGCCTAATTTCAAAACAGTCACAACTGCTATAATGCAATTAGTAAAACTACTGATAAAATGTGTGCATTATACAGTCCCTCCAGGATTCCCCGATTCTGTAATCACAAACAATTCCCTGCATATTATGCGACATTTACAGCATAATATGGTTAAGTCAAGCCACACATCACCAAACCTTTTACCTCGTCAGTGCATTTTCGCGTCAAATTGGACAAAAACATTGCACGTTGCCGTGCAAATTATCAGAATTAACACAGCAAAATCAAGCATTTTTTGCCTGCAAACATCATAACAAAATCCCAGTGAAGTCATGGAGGGACTAATTATAGCAATGTTACATCTGTTTTCATATAGTTGAAATTAGGTTTCTTACGTTTTAGTTGGTGTCGTGAATTGTCAAGGCTTTTTATGTGTGCAACCACGTTTAAGTTGTTCCTATGTTTGTGTGTGCTTGTGTGTGTGTGTTAAGGAGATTTTCATATTTTGAATTCAGACACAGTACTGTAACTGTCTGAGAGGAGGCAAAACAGCCCCATCTTAACAGCGAGGCTGCGAGACCACTTGACTGGAAGGGAAAATGAAAATCGTACTCCAAATGTCAGGAGACTCAAATTTATTTCAGAAGAGGTGAATTATGCATTTAAAATAAGTAACATAACTTATTTATATGTAGATAGAGACCTTGGGGAGAAATTAATGGCTCAATGCTATCTCTTAAGTGTTGCTCAAGTGGCTCTTTATGTAATTTAAAAATCACATTCATTTCCTATTGCTTGTGTTTGTCGTGATGGAAACAATGTCATTTTTATGACAGTGTTACGAATGCTATGTATCAGCTAAGTGATATAAACAGTTGTTACTGTACTATGCCAGAGCAATTGCTGGCATGCACTGGCACAAATCAGACGGTAAAATGAATGCTTATCCATACTGGATTAATTGATTGCAGTGTGGGAGTAGTAAGAATTTGTATGATGATGGTCATATTGGCATTTAATGGTAGTAAGATTGTAACGAACCATACCCTTGAAAAAATGGCTTTCAACTAACTTACTACAAGGAGATAATATTGCTAGTCCTTAAAAATCTAATCAGAGCTTGGCAGTGTCTGCCAATAAAGAGGTAATTCATTAAAGTCACTGACCCAAATAAATTAACCACTGTCCCAGAGTATCCAAGTATGCGTAAACCTTCAAATATTTGCAAGGTGCATACTGCATTAAATGAGAAGAAAGGTAGACGACAGCATCACCGTGCTTCAGTTCATTAGATAAAAGGATACTGTTTACCTACTATGACTTTATGATAATGAGGTAAACTTAAGACATGATTTTACAATATGAAACAAATAAATACTGCCAATAGAGAACAAATAGTATGTAAACGGAACAGTTTGCAACTAAAGCATGTTTCTATTGGACAAATTCAGGTAGGTCCCTCCCCGTTTAAGAAATGTTTTACAAGAGAATCGGCGTAATGAATATGCCCCAGAATTGTGCTGACACAGTCTTAGAGGCACTTAATCAAACATTGTTATAAATTGTAATGTAATCATATATGAGTCTAGACCACCGCATAAATCAACTACTACATCAATATATACACAGGAGAAAGTCCTGCTGAGATGTCCTAATATGGACACCATACAGGAGGGTTCCGAGTAAAACTATACATCAAGATATATATATCACAGAATACTAACACATTCTCAAATTGTGATCTGATACAAATGAGGAGGTTCAGTATTTGCAAAATAATAGCCTTGGTTTGTCTATCTCCTGAGCCCCGACTGATGTGTGTAATCTGACACATCATTATTAGAGAGATCAGTAGCTCCTCCGTTCCTCTACTACACAATCCATCACACCCAAACTTAATTGCATTGCTAAATGATGTGTAAAAAACAAGTAATTGCACTAAAAGGCACTTTCTGGTAGATTGGCAAGGAGTTTGGAGTGAGGAGTTAGTCTGGGCACATTCAAACTGACTGGCCTTGTTCCAGACAGACTACTTTGCAGACATTGAATTGCATTAAACAACGGTTGAGTGCCACGTCATCAACAGCGCTGTTGGGACTGATATACACTGCATTCGGAAAGTATTCAGACCCCTCGACTTTTTTCACATTTTGTTACGTTACAGCCTTACTCTAAAATTGATTAATCAATCTACATACAATACCCCATAATGAAAAAGCAAAAACAGTTTTTTTTTTGCAAAATGCTAAAAATGAAATAAAACTGAAATATCACATTTATATAAGTATTCAGACCCTTTGCTATGAGACTCGAAACTGAGCTCAGGCTGTTTCCATGGATCATTCTTGAGATGTTTCTACAGCGATTGGAGTCCACCAATGTACACATTTTTCCTCCTGAACTTTAGGCTTGTGTCACGCCCTGACCTTAGAGAGCCTTTTTTATTCTCTATTTTGTTAGGTCAGGGTGTGACTTGGGTGGGCAAATCTATGTTTCTATTTCTTTGTTGGCCTAGTATGGTTCCCAATCAGAGGCAGCTGTTTATCGTTGTCTCTGAATGGGGATCATACTTAGACAGCCTTTTTTCCCACCTTCAGTTGTGAAGCAAAAAGATTTGGGAAAAACACACTTTAATGTCCAGGAATAATAACATGAACAAAAGTAGGAAAACAAATGATCAGAAATAATAACGGACAGCGCGAAACCCGAAAATACAAACAAAAATACACTCAAACACAGAACAGAGGAACAAGCCCGCACGAAACAGAAGCGGGCTGAACAAACTTATATAACCCCACCCTAACAACCAAACAAGAAACAGGTGATACCAATCAGACAAAACCAAAGGAACACAGAACAACGGATCGGTGATAGCTAGTAGACCGGCGACGACGACCGCCGAGCGCCACCCGAACAAGAAGGGGAGTCACCTTCGGTAATATTCGTGACAGAGCTTGAACAATTAATGATTCAAGACATTGCAGCTTTACATTTTTTATACATTTGTAAAGATTTCGAAAAAACATAATTCCACTTCGAAATGATTGGGTTTTGTGTGTAGGTCAGTGTGTAGGTCAGTGTGTAGGTCAGTGACACACAATCTCAATTTAACAAATAAAACATTTAAGCTGAAAAACCACAACGTGTAAAATGTCAAAGGAAGTGAATACTTTCTGAAGTCGATGAACATACTATCTATCTGTCATCTCTATGTCCAATTACTGACTAGAGGTAGAGATCAGTAGTGTGTATTCATGGATGCCAAGGGAAGGCAGGCTTCCCCCCCAAAAATGACCAATAAAAAAATCTTTAGTCTTTATCTTTAGTCTTTCCGTGTTTCATAATATTCCTGGAATTCGCAAGAGGCTGAATGTATCTGACCAGAGAAAGCATCTGAGCAAGCGAAACAGCACCCTTCTGTCTCTCTACGTGTAGGACATCTATCTGATGCTGTCTGGTCAAAACGAGTATGACATTTTTGCCACCTATACATTGCATTCTTTGTATAAAAAAATGTGCCAATCAGCATTGGGCAAAATTGAGTGAGCTCAACTGTGAATGGTCCTCCTGGCGCACCCCCCCAAAAAGTCAAGGGAAGTCAGGTTGGATTTTGACATCTCTCCAACAGTATCACATCATATTGAGATCATACGTCATTGACAGAAACAACTTAAACTGTTGCATCTCGTTGTGTTGTTGTCCTCCTGTGACTAGCTAGCTAGCTAAAATTGTCCCTTCCTAAATTAGCCATGGATGGAGATAGATATTTGGACTTGTGGTTTTACTTAATTTTATGTACTGGCCAATGATTATAACGACGATTCTGATCCAACCATTAATTCATACATTATTGTGATACTTGTCTGAGAGTATGGAAGTTAAAAATGTAGCTAGATTTCGAGGGATAATGTTAACAACAGCAGCTAACGTTGCCCATGAATGGAAGTTAGGGTAGCGCGCTAGCATTTTAGCCACATAGCCAAGGCCCAAAAAAAGGATTTACTGTATGACAGAGTGATAGACAGTTTGGTCAACATGAAAGAGAGGAGGGTGGCATTGGAATTTCTCTACAAGTAGGGTGTGTCACGTTTTGACCATAGTTCTTTTGTGTTTTCTTTGTTTTAGTGTTGGTCAGGACGTGAGCTGAGTGGGCATTCTATGTTTTGTGTTTCTGTGTTGGGTTTGTTGTTTGGCCTGATATGGTTCTCAATCAGAGGCAGGTGTTTGTCATTGTCTCTGATTGGAAACAATATTTAGGTAGCCTGTTTTGTGTTGGGTTTTGTGGGTGGTTGTCTTCTGTCTTTGTGTCTATGCACCAGATAGGACTGTTTCGGTTTTTCCACATTTGTTGTTTTGTATTTTGTAGTGTTCACGTTTATTGTCTTTAATAAACATGTTGAACACTAACCACGCTGTGCTCTGGTCCTCCTCTCCTTCAACGGAAGAAAACCGTTACAGAACCAGCCACCAACCAAGGACCAAGCGGCGTGGTAACAGGCAGCAGCAGGAGAGGCAGCAGCCGCAGCAGCAGGAGAGGCAGCACTATTTGGAGAAATGGACTTGCGAGGAGATCCTAGACGGGAAAGGACCCTGGGCACAGCCAGGAGGTTATCGCCGCCCCAAAGAAGATCTGGAGGTAGCGAAGGCGGAGAGGCGCTGGTATGAGGAGGCAGCACGGCGGCGCGGATGGATGCCCGAGAGACAGCCCCAAAAATGTATTGGGGGAGGGACAGGGAGAGTGTGGCAGAGTCAGGAGTTAGACCTGAGCCAACTCCCCCTGTTTAACCGTGAGGAGCCAAGGATGGAAACAGAGCAGTTGGCGAAGTTGAGGTGTGCGTCTGAGAATGTGGAGGAGTTATTGGACAAATTGGAGGAGAGTGAATGGAGGGGAGATTATGAGACATTCGAAGAGAGAAGAGCTGTCGGTTTGGCGCAGTATGCACGGCACTCGTCCTGAGGTGCGTGCTAGCCGTCTGGTTAAGACTGTGCCAGCCTCACGCACCAGGCCTCCTGTGCACCTCCCTAGCCCTGCACATCCTGTGCCAGCTCAGCGCTACAGTGCTCACAGCCGTGCTAACCGTGGTGGGCGTTGTACTGGTCAGGCACCGTGTTATGCGGTGGAACGCATGGTGTTCCCAGTACGCGTGCTTAGCCTGGTGCGCTACATCCCAGCTTCCCACATCTGCCGGGCTAGGGTGAAGATCCAGCCAGGGCGGATGGTGCAAGCCCTGCTCTCAAGATCTCCAGTACGCCTTCACGGTCCGGTCCATCCAGTGCCACCTCCAAGCACCAGCCCTCCGGTGGCAGCCCCCCGCACCAGGCTGTCTCTCCGTCCTTTGGCTACAGGTGCTCCCGCCTGTCCAGCGCTGCTAGATTCTCCCGCCTGTCCAGAGCTGCTAGAGTCTCCCGCCTGTCCAGAGCTGCTAGAGTCTCCCGCTTGTCCAGAGCTGCTAGAGTCTCCCGCCTGTCCAGAGCTGCTAGAGTCTCCCGCCTGTCCAGAGCTGCTAGAGTCTCCCGTCTGTCCAGAGCCGCCAGTTTTCAACGAGCCGCCAGAGCCGCCAGTCTGCAAGGAGCCGCCAGAGCCGCCAGTCTACAAGGAGCCGCCAGTCTGCAAGGAGCCGCTAGAGCCGCCAGTCTGCAAGGAGCCACCAGAGCCACCAGTCTGCAAGGAGCCGCCAGAGCCGCCAGTCTGCAAGGAGCCGCCAGAGCCGCCAGTCTGCAGGGAGCCGCCAGAGCCGCCAGTCTGCAGGGAGCCGCCAGGAGCCGCCAGAGCCGCCAATCAGCCAGGAGCCGCCAGAGCCGCCAGTCAGCCAGGATCCGCCAGAGCCGCCATTCAGCCAGGATCCGCCAGAGCCGCCATTCAGCCAGGATCTGCCAGAGCCGCCATTCAGCCAGGATCTGCCATAGCTGTCAGTCAGCCAGGAGCTGCCAGAGCCGTCAGTCAGCCAGAAGCTGCCAGAGTCGTCAACCAGCCTGAGCTATTTCTCAGTCCTGTCACGTTCTGACCAGAGTTATTTTGTGTTTTCTTTGTTTTAGTGTTGGTCAGGACGTGAGCTGAGTGGGCATTCTATGTTCTGTGTTTCTATGTTGGGTTTGTTGTTTGGCCTGCTATGGTTCTCAATCAGAGGCAGGTGTTTGTCATTGTCTCTGATTGGGAACCATATTTCGGTAGCCTGTTTTGTGTTGGGTTTTGTGGGTGGTTGTCTTCTATCTTTGTGTCTATGCACCAGATAGGTCTGTTTCGGTTTTTCCACATTTGTTGTTTTGTATTTTGTAGTGTTCACGTTTATTGTCTTTATTAAACGTGTTGAACACTAACCACGCTGTGCTTTGGTCCTCCTCTCCTTCAACAGAAGAAAACCGTTACAGGGTGAGTCAGCATATTTTTCTACTGGCACGATTGCGCACGCACACACACACACGCACACACATAGAAATCAGAACCATGAACAGCCACATATTTAGCTTATGTCAATTGGACTAAATAGTTTTTGGTATCTTTTAAATCAATCAATATTTGTTTAGTGATAAGAAAATGTCTGAAACATTAACTTGCTTGACCATGCTGTAGGTCATGAAATTGTTTGTTACATGCAATATGCTTTTGTTGACTAAACCGGACAGAGGTTGCGTTCCGTTTTTGTGATAAAATAAAGGTGTGGTTGAATGTATTTTTCCACTGTGTCTTCCTATTGTCTCAGCCTTAGGCCCAATTGGCACAGCGGTCTAAGGCACTGTATCTCAGTGCTAGAGGGGTCACTACAGACACCCTGGTTTGATTCCAGGCTGTATCACAACCGGCCGTGATTGGGCGTCCAGCGTCGTCCGGGTTTGGATGGTGTAGGCCTTCATTGTAAATAAGAATTCGTTATTAAATGATTTTTCTAGTTAAATAAAGGTTAAATAAAAAATATATATACAGGTGATGTCGGACTTTAACATACACCTGAGCCAAATACATTTAAACTTAGTTTTTCACAATTCCTGACATTTAATCCTAGTAAACATTCCCTGTCTTAGGTCAGTTAGGATAACCACTTTGTTTTAAGAATGTGAAATGTCAGAATAATAGTAGAGAGAATGATTTATTTCAGCTTTTATTTCTTTCATCACATTCCCAGTGGGTCAGAAGTTGACATACACTCAATTAGTTTATAAGAGCATTGCCTTTAAATGGTTTAACTTGGGTCAAACGTGTCGGGTAGCCTTCCACAAGCTTCCCACAATAAGTTGGGTGAATTTTGGCCCATTCCTCCTGACAGAGTCAGATTTGTAGGCCTCCTTGTTTTCACACACATTTTCAGTTCTGCCCACAAATGTTCTATAGATTTGAGGTCAGGGCTTTGTGATGGCCACTCCAATACCTTGACATTGTTGTCCTTAAGCCATTTTGCCACAACTTTGGAAGTATGCTTGGGGTCATTGTCCATTTGGAAGACCCATTTGCGACCAAGCTGGAACTTCCTGTCTGATGTCTTGAGATGTAGCTTCAATATATCCAATAATTTACCTCCTCATGATGCCATCTATTTTGTGAAGTGCACCAGTCCCTCCTGCAGCAAAGCACCCCCACAACATGATGCTGCCACTCCCGTGCTTCACGGTTGGGATGGTGTTCTTAGGATTGCAAGCCTCCCCGTATTCCCTCCAAACATAACAATGGTCATTATGGCCAAACAGTTCTATTTTTGTTTCATCAGACCAGACGACATTTCTCCAAAAAGTACGATCTTTGTCCCCATGTGCAGTTGCAAATCGTTGCCTTGGGTTTATTTATGGCGGTTTTGGAGCAGTGGCTTCTTCCTTGCTGAGCGGCCTTTCAGGTTATGTTGATATAGGACTCTTTTACTGTGGACATAGATACTCTCTACCTGTTTTTTCCAGCATCTTCACAAGGTCCTTTGCTGTTGTTCTGGGATTGATTTGCACTTTTCGCACCAAAGTACGTTCATCTCTAGGAGACAGAACCCGTCTCCTTCCTGAGCGGTATGACGGCTGCGTGGTCCCATGGTGTTTATACTTGCGTACTATTGTTTGTACAGATGAACGTGGTACCGTCAGGCATTTGGAAATTGCTCCTAAGGATGAACCAGACTTGTGGAGGTCTACAATTTTTTTTCTGATGTCTTGGCTGATTTCTTTTGATTTTCCCATGATGCCAAGCAAAGAGGCACTGAATTTGAAGGTAGGCCTTGAAATACATCCACAGGTACACCGCCAATTGACTCAAATTATGTCAACTAGCCTATCAGAAGCTTCTAAAGCCATGACATAATATTCTGGAATTTTCCAAGCTGTTTAAAGGAACAGTCAATTTAGTGTATGTAAACTTCTGACCCACTGAAATTGTGATACAGTGAATTATACGTGAAATAATCTTTCTGTAAAAATTGTTGGAAAAATGACTTGTGTCATGCACAAAGTAGATGTCCTAACCGACATTCCAAAACTATAGTTTGTAAACAAGAAATTTGTGGAGTGGTTGAAAAACGAGTTTTAATGACTCCAACCTAAGTGTGTGTAAATTTCCAACTTCAACTGTATATATATCACGGTTGCAAGGCATATGAATGTGCATGTTATAGAGCAAACAAATAAATTATCACAACACATAAGTTGTAATGGCTTTTTCGACAGAAAATACATTAGCCCAACTCATTCGGCAGAAAATACATTAGTCCAACTCATTCGACAGAAAATACATTAGTCCAACTCATTCCGTAGAAAATACATTAGTCCAACTGATTCGACAGAAAATACATTAGTCCAACTCATTCGACAGAAAATACATTAGTCCAACTCATTCTGTAGAAAATACATTAGTCCAACTCATTCCGTAGAAAATACATTTGTTCAACTCATTCGACAGAAAATAATTTGGTCCAACTCATTCCGTAGAAAATACATTAGTTCAACTCATTCCGTAGAAAATACATTAGTTCAACTCATTCGACAGAAAATACATTAGTCCAACTCATTAGACAGAAAATAGATTAGTCCAACTCATTCGACAGAAAATACATTAGTCCAACTCATTCCGTAGAAAATACATTAGTCCAACTCATTCGACAGAAAATACATTAGTCCAACTCATTCCGTAGAAAATACATTAGTCCAACTCATTCGAAAGAAAATACATTAGTCCAACTCATTCGACAGAAAATACATTAGTCCAACTCATTCGGCAGAAAATACATTAGTCCAACTCATTCGACAGAAAATACATTAGTCCAACTCATTCGGCAGAAAATACATTAGTCCAACTCATTCGACAGAAAATACATTCGTCCAACTCATTCCGTAGAAAATACATTAGTCCAACTCATTCGACAGAAAATACATTAGTCCAACTCATTCGACAGAAAATACATTAGTCCAACTCATTCGAAAGAAAATACATTAGTCCAACTCATTCGACAGAAAATACATTAGCCCAACTCATTCGGCAGAAAATACATTAGTCCAACTCATTCGACAGAAAATACATTAGTCCAACTCATTCCGTAGAAAATACATTAGTCCAACTGATTCGACAGAAAATACATTAGTCCAACTCATTCGACAGAAAATACATTAGTCCAA
Organism: Oncorhynchus nerka; assembly: GCF_034236695.1. NCBI lineage: Eukaryota > Metazoa > Chordata > Actinopteri > Salmoniformes > Salmonidae > Oncorhynchus > Oncorhynchus nerka. Next base: position 86,515,601 of record NC_088397.1, read on the forward strand.
CTCATTCCGTAGAAAATATATTAGTCCAACTCATTCGACAGAAAATACATTAGTCCAACTCATTCGACAGAAAATACATTAGTCCAACTCATTCTGTAGAAAATACATTAGTCCAACTCATTCCGTAGAAAATACATTAGTCCAACTCATTCCGTAGAAAATACATTAGTCCAACTCATTCGGAAGAAAATACATTAGTCCAACTCATTCGACAGAAAATACATTAGTCCAACTCATTCCGTAGAAAATACATTAGTCCAACTCATTCGACAGAAAATACATTAGTCCAACTCATTCGACAGAAAATACATTAGTCCAACTCATTCGAAAGAAAATACATTAGTCCAACTCATTTGACAGAAAATACATTAGCCCAACTCATTCGGCAGAAAATACATTAGTCCAGCTCATTCCGTAGAAAATACATTAGTCCAACTGATTCGACAGAAAATACATTAGTCCAACTCATTCGACAGAAAATACATTAGTCTCTCCTATCATTGCTATGCAGACGACACACAATTAATCTTCTCCTTTCCCCCTTCTGATGACCAGGTGGCGAATCGCATCTCTGCATGTCTGGCAGACATATCCGTGTGGATGACGGATCACCACCTCAAGCTGAACCTCGGCAAGACGGAGCTGCTCTTCCTCCCGGGGAAGGACTGCCCGTTCCATGATCTCGCCATCACGGTTGACAACTCCATTGTGTCCTCCTCCCAGAGCGCTAAGAACCTTGGCGTGATCCTGGACAACACCCTGTCGTTCTCAACTAACATCAAGGCGGTGGCCCGGTCCTGTAGGTTCATGCTCTACAACATCCGCAGAGTACGACCCTGCCTCACACAGGAAGCGGCGCAGGTCCTAATCCAGGCACTTGTCATCTCCCGTCTGGATTACTGCAACTCGCTGTTGGCTGGGCTCCCTGCCTGTGCCATTAAACCCCTACAACTCATCCAGAACGCCGCAGCCCGTCTGGTGTTCAACCTTCCCAAGTTCTCTCACGTCACCCCGCTCCTCCGCTCCCTCCACTGGCTTCCAGTTGAAGCTCGCATCCGCTACAAGACCATGGTGCTTGCCTACGGAGCTGTGAGGGGAACGGCACCTCAGTACCTCCAGGCTCTGATCAGGCCCTACACCCAAACAAGGGCACTGCGTTCATCCACCTCTGGCCTGCTCGCCTCCCTACCACTGAGGAAGTACAGTTCCCGCTCAGCCCAGTCAAAACTGTTCGCTGCTCTGGCCCCCCAATGGTGGAACAAACTCCCTCACGACGCCAGGACAGCGGAGTCAATCACCACCTTCCGGAGACACCTGAAACCCCACCTCTTTAAGGAATACCTAGGATAGGATAAAGTAATCCCTCTCACCCCCTCCCCTGAAAAGATTTAGATGCACTACTGTTCCACTGGAGGTCATAAGGTGAATGCACCAATTTGTAAGTCGCTCTGGATAAGAGCGTCTGCTAAATGACTTAAATGTAAATGTAAATGTAGTCCAACTCATTCTGTAGAAAATACATTAGTCCAACTCATTCCGTAGAAAATACATTAGTTCAACTCATTCGACAGAAAATACATTAGTCCAACTAATTCGACAGAAAATACATTAGTCCAACTCATTCCGTAGAAAATACATTAGTCCAACTCATTCCGTAGAAAATACATTAGTTCAACTCATTCCGTAGAAAATACATTAGTTCAACTCATTCGACAGAAAATACATTAGTCCAACTAATTCGACAGAAAATACATTAGTCCAACTCATTCCGTAGAAAATACATTAGTCCAACTCATTCGAAAGAAAATACATTAGTCCAACTCATTCGACAGAAAATACATTAGTCCAACTCATTCCGTAGAAAATACATTAGTCCAACTCATTCGAAAGAAAATACATTAGTCCAACTCATTCGGCAGAAAATACATTAGTCCAACTCATTCGACAGAAAATACATTAGTCCAACTCATTCGACAGAAAATACATTAGTCCAACTCATTCCGTAGAAAATACATTAGTCCAACTAATTCCGTAGAAAATACATTAGTCCAACTCATTCCGTAGAAAATACATTAGTCCAACTCATTCAACAGAAAATACATTAGTCCAACTCATTAGACAGAAAATAGATTAGTCCAACTCATTCTGTAGAAAATACATTAGTCCAACTCATTCTGTAGAAAATACATTAGTCCAACTCATTCTGTAGAAAATACATTAGTCCAACTCATTCCGTAGAAAATACATTAGTCCAACTCATTCGACAGAAAATACATTAGTCCAACTCATTCGACAGAAAATACATTAGTCCAACTCATTCTGTAGAAAATACATTAGTCCAACTCATTCCGTAGAAAATACATTAGTCCAACTCATTCCGTAGAAAATACATTAGTTCAACTCATTCGACAGAAAATACATTAGTCCAACTCATTCCGTAGAAAATACATTAGTCCAACTCATTCCGTAGAAAATACATTAGTTCAACTCATTCGACAGAAAATACATTAGTCCAACTCATTAGACAGAAAATAGATTAGTCCAACTCATTCGACAGAAAATACATTAGTCCAACTCATTCGACAGAAAATACATTAGTCCAACTCATTCCGTAGAAAATACATTAGTCCAACTCATTAGACAGAAAATAGATTAGTCCAACTCATTCGACAGAAAATACATTAGTCCAACTCATTCCGTAGAAAATACATTAGTCCAACTCATTCGAAAGAAAATACATTAGTCCAACTCATTCGACAGAAAATACATTAGTCCAACTCATTCCGTAGAAAATACATTAGTCCAACTCATTCGAAAGAAAATACATTAGTCCAACTCATTCGGCAGAAAATACATTAGTCCAACTCATTCGACAGAAAATACATTAGTCCAACACATTCGGCAGAAAATACATTAGTCCAACTCATTCGACAGAAAATACATTCGTCCAACTCATTCCGTAGAAAATACATTAGTCCAACTCATTCGACAGAAAATACATTAGTCCAACTGAATCGACAGAAAATACATTAGTCCAACTCATTCGAAAGAAAATACATTAGTCCAACTCATTCGACAGAAAATACATTAGCCCAACTCATTCGGCAGAAAATACATTAGTCCAACTCATTCCGTAGAAAATATATTAGTCCAACTCATTCGACAGAAAATACATTAGTCCAACTCATTCGACAGAAAATACATTAGTCCAACTCATTCTGTAGAAAATACATTAGTCCAAGTCATTCCGTAGAAAATACATTAGTCCAACTCATTCCGTAGAAAATACATTAGTCCAACTCATTCGAAAGAAAATACATTAGTCCAACTCATTCGACAGAAAATACATTAGTCCAACTCATTCGACAGAAAATACATTAGTCCAACTCATTCCGTAGAAAATACATTAGTCCAACTCATTCCGTAGAAAATACATTAGTCCAACTCATTCAACAGAAAATACATTAGTCCAACTCATGAGACAGAAAATAGATTAGTCCAACTCATTCAACAGAAAATATATTAGTCCAACTCATTCTGTAGAAAATACATTAGTCCAACTCATTCCGTAGAAAATACATTAGTTCAACTCATTCGACAGAAAATACATTAGTCCAACTCATTAGACAGAAAATAGATTAGTCCAACTCATTCGACAGAAAATACATTAGTCCAACTCATTCGACAGAAAATACATTAGTCCAACTCATTCCGTAGAAAATACATTAGTCCAACTCATTCGAAAGAAAATACATTAGTCCAACTCATTCGACAGAAAATACATTAGCCCAACTCATTCCGTAGAAAATACATTAGTTCAACTCATTCGACAGAAAATACATTAGTCCAACTCATTAGACAGAAAATAGATTAGTCCAACTCATTCGGCAGAAAATACATTAGTCCAGCTCAGAAAATACATTAGTCCAACTCATTCCAGCTCATTCCGTAGAAAATACATTAGTCCAACTGATTCGACAGAAAATACATTAGTCCAACTCATTCGACAGAAAATACATTAGTCCAACTCATTCGGCAGAAAATACATTAGTCCAACTCATTCGACAGAAAATACATTAGTCCAACACATTCGGCAGAAAATACATTAGTCCAACTCATTCGACAGAAAATACATTCGTCCAACTCATTCCGTAGAAAATACATTAGTCCAACTCATTCGACAGAAAATACATTAGTCCAACTGAATCGACAGAAAATACATTAGTCCAACTCATTCGACAGAAAATACATTAGTCCAACTCATTCTGTAGAAAATACATTAGTCCAACTCATTCCGTAGAAAATACATTAGTTCAACTCATTCGACAGAAAATACATTAGTCCAACTCATTCCGTAGAAAATACATTAGTCCAACTCATTCGTCCAAGTCACAGAAAATACATTAGTTCAACTCATTCTCATTCGTAGAAAATACATTAGTTCAACTCATTAGTCCAACTCATCGACAGAAAAAAATACTCATTAGAAAATACATTAGTCCAACTCATTCGACAGAAAATACAAGTCCAACTCATTAGAAAATACATTAGTCCAACTCATTTCGACAGAAAATACATTAGTCCAACTCATTCGACAGAAAATACATTAGTCCAACTCATTCGACAGAAAATACATTAGTCCAACTCATTCGACAGAAAATACATTAGCCCAACTCATTCGACAGAAAATACATTAGTCCAACTCATTCGACAGAAAATACATTAGTCCAACTCATTCCGACAGAAAATACATTAGTCCAACTCATTCCGTAGAAAATACATTAGTCCAACTCATTCGACAGATTCGGCAGAAAATACATTAGTCCAACTCATTCGGCAGAAAATACATTAGTCCAACTCATTCGACAGAAAATACATTAGTCCAACTCATTCTGTAGAAAATACATTAGTCCAACTCATTCTGTAGAAAATACATTAGTCCAAGTCATTCCGTAGAAAATACATTAGTCCAACTCATTCCGACAGAAAATACATTAGTCCAACTCATTCGACAGAAAATACATTAGTCCAACTCATTCGACAGAAAATACATTAGTCCAACTCATTCGAAATACATTCTCAACAGAAAATACATTAGTCCAACTCATTCAACAGAAAATACATTAGTCCAACTCATTGACAGAAAATACATTAGTCCAACTCATTCTGTAGAAAATACATTAGTCCAACTCATTCTGTAGAAAATACATTAGTCCAACTCATTCTGTAGAAAATACATTAGTCCAACTCATTCCGACAGAAAATACATTAGTCCAACTCATTCGACAGAAAATACATTAGTCCAACTCATTCGACAGAAAATACATTAGTCCAACTCATTCTGTAGAAAATACATTAGTCCAACTCATTCCGTCAACAGAAAATACATTTCCAACTCGTAGAAAATACATTAGTTCAACTCATTCGACAGAAAATACATTAGTCCAACTCATTCCGTAGAAAATACTTTAGTCCAACTCATTCGACAGAAAATACATTAGTCCAACTCATTCGAAAGAAAATACATTAGTCCAACTCATTCGACAGAAAATACATTAGTCCAACTCATTCGACAGAAAATACATTAGCCCAACTCATTCCGTAGAAAATACATTAGTTCAACTCATTCGACAGAAAATACATTAGTCCAACTCATTAGACAGAAAATAGATTAGTCCAACTCATTCGGCAGAAAATACATTAGTCCAGCTCATTCCGTAGAAAATACATTAGTCCAACTGATTCGACAGAAAATACATTAGTCCAACTCATTCGACAGAAAATACATTAGTCCAACTCATTCGGCAGAAAATACATTAGTCCAACTCATTCGACAGAAAATACATTAGTCCAACACATTCGGCAGAAAATACATTAGTCCAACTCATTCGACAGAAAATACATTCGTCCAACTCATTCCGTAGAAAATACATTAGTCCAACTCAACTCATTCGTCCAACTCATTCCGTAGAAAATACATTAGAAAATACATTAGTCCAACTGAATCGACAGAAAATACATTAGTCCAACTCATTCGACAGAAAATACATTAGTCCAACTCATTCTGTAGAAAATACATTAGTCCAACTCATTCCGTAGAAAATACATTAGTCCAACTCATTCCGTAGAAAATACATTAGTCCAACTCATTCCGTAGAAAATACATTAGTTCAACTCATTCGACAGAAAATACATTAGTCCAACTCATTCCGTAGAAAATACATTAGTCCAACTCATTCCGTAGAAAATACATTAGTTCAACTCATTCCGTAGAAAATACATTAGTTCAACTCATTCGACATGAAATAGATTAGTCCAACTCATTCGACAGAAAATACATTAGTCCAACTCATTCCGTAGAAAATACATTAGTCCAACTCATTCGAAAGAAAATACATTAGTCCAACTCATTCGACAGAAAATACATTAGTCCAACTCATTCGGCAGAAAATACATTAGTCCAACTCATTCGACAGAAAATACATTAGTCCAACTCAGAAAATACATTAGTCCAACTCATTCGACAGAAAATACATTAGCCCAACTCATTCGACAGAAAATACATTAGTCCAACTCATTCGACAGAAAATACATTAGTCCAACTCATTCCGTAGAAAATACATTAGTCCAACTCATTCCGTAGAAAATACATTAGTCCAACTCATTCGACAGAAAATACATTAGTCCAACTCATTCGGCAGAAAATACATTAGTCCAACTCATTCGACAGAAAATACATTAGTCCAACTCATTCGACAGAAAATACATTAGTCCAACTCATTCTGTAGAAAATACATTAGTCCAAGTCATTCCGTAGAAAATACATTAGTCCAACTCATTCCGTAGAAAATACATTAGTCCAACTCATTCGAAAGAAAATACATTAGTCCAACTCATTCGACAGAAAATACATTAGTCCAACTCATTCCGTAGAAAATACATTAGTTCAACTCATTCAACAGAAAATACATTAGTCCAACTCATTAGACAGAAAATAGATTAGTCCAACTCATTCTGTAGAAAATACATTAGTCCAACTCATTCTGTAGAAAATACATTAGTCCAACTCATTCTGTAGAAAATACATTAGTCCAACTCATTCCGTAGTAAATACATTAGTCCAACTCATTCGACAGAAAATACATTAGTCCAACTCATTTGACAGAAAATACATTAGTCCAACTCATTCGACAGAAAATACATTAGTCCAACTCATTCCGTAGAAAATACATTAGTCCAACTCATTCCGTAGAAAATACATTAGTTCAACTCATTCGACAGAAAATACATTAGTCCAACTCATTCCGTAGAAAATACTTTAGTCCAACTCATTCGACAGAAAATACATTAGTCCAACTCATTCGAAAGAAAATACATTAGTCCAACTCATTCGACAGAAAATACATTAGCCCAACTCATTCGGCAGAAAATACATTAGTCCAACTCATTCGACAGAAAATACATTAGTCCAACTCATTCCGTAGAAAATACATTAGTCCAACTGATTCGACAGAAAATACATTAGTCCAACTCATTCGAAAGAAAATACATTAGTCCAACTCATTCGGCAGAAAATACATTAGTCCAACTCATTCGACAGAAAATACATTAGCCCAACTCATTCGACAGAAAATACATTAGTCCAACTCATTCGACAGAAAATACATTAGTCCAACTCATTCCGTAGAAAATACATTAGTCCAACTCATTCCGTAGAAAATACATTAGTCCAACTCATTCGACAGAAAATACATTAGTCCAACTCATTCCGTAGAAAATACATTAGTCCAACTCATTCGAAAGAAAATACATTAGTCCAACTCATTCGAAAGAAAATACATTAGTCCAACTCATTCGACAGAAAATACATTAGCCCAACTCATTCCGTAGAAAATACATTAGTTCAACTCATTCGACAGAAAATACATTAGTCCAACTCATTAGACAGAAAATACATTAGTCCAACTCATTCGAAAGAAAATACATTAGTCCAACTCATTCGACAGAAAATACATTAGTCCAACTCATTCCGTAGAAAATACATTAGTCCAACTCATTCCGTAGAAAATACATTAGTTCAACTCATTCGACAGAAAATACATTAGTCCAACTCATTCGACAGAAAATACATTAGCCCAACTCATTCCGTAGAAAATACATTAGTTCAACTCATTCGACAGAAAATACATTAGTCCAACTCATTAGACAGAAAATACATTAGTCCAACTCATTCGAAAGAAAATACATTAGTCCAACTCATTCGACAGAAAATACATTAGTCCAACTCATTCCGTAGAAAATACATTAGTCCAACTCATTCGTAGAAAATACATTAGTTCAAACAGAAAATACATTCGACAGAAAATACATTAGTCCAACTCATTCCGTAGAAAATACATTAGTCCAACTCATTCCGTAGAAAATACATTAGTCCAACTCATTCGACAGAAAATACATTAGTCCAACTCATTAGACAGAAAATAGATTAGTCCAACTCATTCTACAGAAAATACATTAGTCCAACTCATTCGACAGAAAATACATTAGTCCAACTCATTCCGTAGAAAATACATTAGTCCAACTCATTCCGTAGAAAATACATTAGTCCAACTCATTCGACAGAAAATACATTAGTCCAACTCATTCCGTAGAAAATCATTAGTCCAACTCATTCGACAGAAAATACATTAGTCCAACTCATTCCGTAGAAAATACATTAGTCCAACTCATTCGACAGAAAATACAGTAGTCCAACTCATTCGGCAGAAAATACATTAGTCCAACTCATTCGACAGAAAATACATTACAGAAAATACATTAGTCCAACTCATTCGCAGAAAATACATTAGTCCAACTCATTCGACAGAAAATACATTAGTCCAACTCATTCGACAGAAAATACATTAGTCCAACGCATTCGACAGAAAATACATTAGTCCAACTCATTAGACAGAAAATACATTAGTCCAACTCATTCGACAGAAAATACATTAGTCCAACTCATTCCGTAGAAAATACATTAGTCCAACTCATTCCGAAAACAGAAAATACATTAGTCCAACTCATTCCGTAGAAAATACATTAGTTCAACTCATTCCGTAGAAAATACATTAGTCCAACTCATTCGACAGAAAATACATTAGTCCAACGACAGAAAATACATTAGTCCAACTCATTCCAGAAAATACATTAGTCCAACTCATTCCGTAGAAAATACATTAGTCCAACTCATTCGACAGAAAATACATTAGTCCAACTCATTCGACAGAAAATACATTAGTCCAACTCATTCCGTAGAAAATACATTAGTTCAACTCATTCCGTAGAAAATACATTAGTCCAACTCATTCGACAGAAAATACATTAGTCCAACTCATTCGACAGAAAATACATTAGTCCAACTCATTCCGTAGAAAATACATTAGTCCAACTCATTCCGTAGAAAATACATTAGTCCAACTCATTCCGTAGAAAATACATTAGTTCAACTCATTCCGTAGAAAATACATTAGTCCAACTCATTCGACAGAAAATACATTAGTCCAACTCATTCGACAGAAAATACATTAGTCCAACTCATTCCGTAGAAAATACATTAGTCCAACTCATTCCGTAGAAAATACATTAGTCCAACTCATTCGACAGAAAATACATTAGTCCAACTCATTCCGTCCAACTCATTAGAAAATCATTAGTCCAACTCATTCGACAGAAAATACATTAGTCCAACTCATTCCGTCGACAGAAAATACATTAGTCCAACTCATTCGACAGAAAATACATTAGTCCAACTCATTCGACAGAAAATACATTAGTCCAACTCATTCGACAGAAAATACATTAGTCCAACTCAACAGAAAAAAATACATTAGTCCAACTCATTCCGTAGAAAATACATTAGTCCAACTCATTCGACAGAAAATACATTAGTCCAACGCATTCGACAGAAAATACATTAGTCCAACTCATTAGACAGAAAATACATTAGTCCAACTCATTCGACAGAAAATACATTAGTCCAACTCATTCCGTAGAAAATACATTAGTCCAACTCATTCCGTAGAAAATACATTAGTTCAACTCATTCCGTAGAAAATACATTAGTCCAACTCATTCGACAGAAAATACATTAGTCCAACTCATTCGACAGAAAATACATTAGTCCAACTCATTCCGTAGAAAATACATTAGTCCAACTCATTCCGTAGAAAATACATTAGTCCAACTCATTCGACAGAAAATACATTAGTCCAACTCATTCGACAGAAAATACATTAGTCCAACTCATTCCGTAGAAAATACATTAGTTCAACTCATTCCGTAGAAAATACATTAGTCCAACTCATTCGACAGAAAATACATTAGTCCAACTCATTCGACAGAAAATACATTAGTCCAACTCATTCCGTAGAAAATGCATTAGTCCAACTCATTCCGTAGAAAATACATTAGTCCAACTCATTCCGTAGAAAATACATTAGTTCAACTCATTCCGTAGAAAATACATTAGTCCAACTCATTCGACAGAAAATACATTAGTCCAACTCATTCGACAGAAAATACATTAGTCCAACTCATTCCGTAGAAAATACATTAGTCCAACTCATTCCGTAGAAAATACATTAGTCCAACTCATTCGACAGAAAATACATTAGTCCAACTCATTCGACAGAAAATACATTAGTCCAACTCATTCCGTAGAAAATACATTAGTTCAACTCATTCCGTAGAAAATACATTAGTCCAACTCATTCGACAGAAAATACATTAGTCCAACTCATTCGACAGAAAATACATTAGTCCAACTCATTCCGTAGAAAATGCATTAGTCCAACTCATTCCGTAGAAAATACATTAGTCCAACTCATTCCGTAGAAAATACATTAGTTCAACTCATTCCGTAGAAAATACATTAGTCCAACTCATTCGACAGAAAATACATTAGTCCAACTCATTCCACAGAAAACACATTAGTCCAACTCATTCCGTAGAAAATACATTAGTCCAACTCATTCGACAGAAAATACATTAGTCCAACTCATTCCGTAGAAAATACATTAGTCCAACTCATTCGAAAGAAAATACATTAGTCCAACTCATTCGACAGAAAATACATTAGTCCAACTCATTCGACAGAAAATACATTAGTCCAACTCATTCGACAGAAAATACATTAGTCCAACTCATTCGACAGAAAATACATTAGTGCAACTCATTCCGTAGAAAATACATTAGTCCAACTCATTCCGTAGAAAATACATTAGTTCAACTCATTCGACAGAAAATACATTAGTCCAACTCATTCCGTAGAAAATACATTAGTCCAACTCATTCCGTAGAAAATACATTAGTTCAACTCATTCGACAGAAAATACATTAGTCCAACTCATTAGACAGAAAATAGATTAGTCCAACTCATTCGACAGAAAATACATTAGTCCAACTCATTCCGTAGAAAATACATTAGTCCAACTCATTCGAAAGAAAATACATTAGTCCAACTCATTCGACAGAAAATACATTAGCCAACTCATTCCGTAGAAAATTCCGTAGAAAATACATTAGTTCAACTCATTCGACAGAAATTACATTAGTCCAACTCATTAGACAGAAAATAGATTAGTCCAACTCATTCGACAGAAAATACATTAGTCCAACTCATTTGACAGAAAATACATTAGTCCAACTAATTCCGTAGAAAATACATTAGTACAACTCATTCGAAAGAAAATACATTAGTCCAACTCATTCGACAGAAAATACATTAGTCCAACTCATTCCGTAGAAAATACATTAGTCCAACTCATTCGACAGAAAATACATTAGTCCAACTCATTCGATAGAAAATACATTAGTCCAACTCATTCTGTAGAAAATACATTAGTCCAACTCATTCCGTAGAAAATACATTAGTCCAACTCATTCCGTAGAAAATACATTAGTTCAACTCATTCGACAGAAAATACATTAGTCCAACTCATTTCGTAGAAAATACATTAGTCCAACTCATTCCGTCCAACTCATTCCGTAGAAAATACATTAGTTCAACTCATTCGACAGAAAATACATTAGTCCAACTCATTCCGTAGAAAATACATTAGTCCAACTCATTCCGTAGAAAATACATTAGTCCAACTCATTCGACAGAAAATACATTAGTCCAACTCATTAGACAGAAAATAGATTAGTCCAACTCATTCGACAGAAAATACATTAGTCCAACTCATTCGACAGAAAATACATTAGTCCAACTCATTCCGTAGAAAATACATTAGTCCAACTCATTCGAAAGAAAATACATTAGTCCAACTCATTCGACAGAAAATACATTAGTCCAACTCATTCCGTAGAAAATACATTAGTCCAACTCATTCGACAGAAAATACATTAGTCCAACTCATTCCGTAGAAAATACATTAGTCCAACTCATTCGACAGAAAATACATTAGTCCAACTCATTAGACAGAAAATAGATTAGTCCAACTCATTCGACAGAAAATACATTAGTCCAACTCATTCCGTAGAAAATACATTAGTCCAACTCATTCGAAAGAAAATACATTAGTCCAACTCATTCGACAGAAAATACATTAGCCCAACTCATTCCGTAGAAAATACATTAGTTCAACTCATTCGACAGAAATTACATTAGTCCAACTCATTAGACAGAAAATAGATTAGTCCAACTCATTCGACAGAAAATACATTAGTCCAACTCATTTGACAGAAAATACATTAGTCCAACTCATTCCGTAGAAAATACATTAGTCCAACTCATTCGAAAGAAAATACATTAGTCCAACTCATTCGACAGAAAATACATTAGTCCAACTCATTCCGTAGAAAATACATTAGTCCAACTCATTCGACAGAAAATACATTAGTCCAACTCATTCGATAGAAAATACATTAGTCCAACTCATTCTGTAGAAAATACATTAGTCCAACTCATTCCGTAGAAAATACATTAGTCCAACTCATTCCGTAGAAAATACATTAGTTCAACTCATTCGACAGAAAATACATTAGTCCAACTCATTTCGTAGAAAATACATTAGTCCAACTCATTCCGTAGAAAATACATTAGTTCAACTCATTCGACAGAAAATACATTAGTCCAACTCATTCCGTAGAAAATACATTAGTCCAACTCATTCCGTAGAAAATACATTAGTCCAACTCATTCGACAGAAAATACATTAGTCCAACTCATTAGACAGAAAATAGATTAGTCCAACTCATTCGACAGAAAATACATTAGTCCAACTCATTCGACAGAAAATACATTAGTCCAACTCATTCCGTAGAAAATACATTAGTCCAACTCATTCGAAAGAAAATACATTAGTCCAACTCATTCGACAGAAAATACATTAGTCCAACTCATTCCGTAGAAAATACATTAGTCCAACTCATTCGACAGAAAATACATTAGTCCAACTCATTCCGTAGAAAATACATTAGTCCAACTCATTCGACAGAAAATACAGTAGTCCAACTCATTCGGCAGAAAATACATTAGTCCAACTCATTCGACAGAAAATACATTAGTCCAACTCATTCGGCAGAAAATACATTAGTCCAACTCATTCCGTAGAAAATACATTAGTCCAACTCATTCGACAGAAAATACATTAGTCCAACTCATTCGACAGAAAATAAATTAGTCCAACTCATTCGACAGAAAATACATTAGTCCAACTCATTCCGTAGAAAATACATTAGTCCAACTCATTCCGTAGAAAATACATTAGTCCAACTCATTCCGTAGAAAATACATTAGTTCAACTCATTCCGTAGAAAATACATTAGTCCAACTCATTCGACAGAAAATACATTAGTCCAACTCATTCAACAGAAAACACATTAGTCCAACTCATTCCGTAGAAAATACATTAGTCCAACTCATTCGAAAGAAAATACATTAGTCCAACTCATTCGACAGAAAATACATTAGTCCAACTCATTCGACAGAAAATACATTAGTCCAACTCATTCGACAGAAAATACATTAGTCCAACACATTCAACAGAAAATACATTAGTCCAACTCATTCTGTAGAAAATACATTAGTCCAACTCATTCAACAGAAAATACATTAGTCCAACTCATTCAACAGAAAATACATTAGTCCAACTCATTCGACAGAAAATACATTAGTCCAACTCATTCTGTAGAAAATACATTAGTCCAACTCATTCTGTAGAAAATACATTAGTCCAACTCATTAGACAGAAAATACATTAGTCCAACTCATTCGACAGAAAATACATTAGTCCAACTCATTCCGTAGAAAATACATTAGTCCAACTCATTCCGTAGAAAATACATTAGTTCAACTCATTCGACAGAAAATACATTAGTCCAACTGCAATTTGGCTGGTAGCCAAAAGTAAACAAGCTTACAATGAAAAAACCAAGGTATTTTTAGAAAACAATTATGCATGGCCATCCTATTTCTAATGTTTATCATAGAAATAGTGTAGTCAGTTACAGTTCCTGATGTTTTGTTTAAAGTTTGTCTTGAATTTTACCAGAGAAAAGTAGGTTGGCTACACCGAGAAAAGTCCTGGAGAAAAGTAGCTACACATCAGTCAGACGGCTGTCTGCTGATAGAATGGCAATTAGTAAATTATCAACCAAGCATAGTAGTTAAACTGAAGCACCACAATTTTCAGAAAATTAAAATAAGAAGGATTAAAGATCTGCGTTTATGAAATGCATCAAGATATTTCTTACGTTTGTTTCCAGCGTATAAAATGAAGAATTCTGCGTTAACGCAACCCCTATGTTTAATTTGCTAGTTATTTAAGCAATTTACTGAATTAATAAGGTGACGGGGCATCATATTGTGTTTCTGACGAGGTTGAGAATTCAAAGCCCTTTGAACGAGTTATCTGTTTATCTTTGCCTTTTTTTATCCTCTCCGTTCTCAGCCTGTCTGCTCCTCCCCCATCTTCTCAGAGTAGAGCAGGCAGGCCCTTTTCCCTAGAGACTCCAGACTCCACACAGACACAGGTTGTATACATGCTCCACAGCCAGTACTTTTCTTTCATTAGACAAGCGTGCATCAAAACTTTGTTCATTTGCACAATGTCTCTTGTTCACATTCGCTTGTAAATGTCCAAACTCACCATTTGGTAGCTCCTACCTATATATGTATAACTTCATGAGCTGGCTTGCTGTTTTTGCGCTTGTTAGCATATTTAAATAGCAGCCTCCATGGAAATTCACTATTTCTTGTGCTAATTTTGTTAGCATTCTGGTAACAGATGCCAAATGGTATTTTTTTTTGCATTTTTTGGCGGCCCCTTGTTTACTAAGCCAATACTCTAAATCTCGGGATGAGAGAAGGATGATATGACCATATGAAAATCTAGAAACTGCCGAATCCTAGTGTTAGTGCTTGACCTATGTCTCTCTTACTCTTGTTTCTACACCTCATCCCCTTTTTTAGCCCTGTCCTACATTGCATCCCTCCATTTCTCCCTGTGGTGTAAACAGTTTTCTTCCAGTCATTCGCTTCCTGAGCCCTCCCTCTCTCTCTCTCCACCCCCCTCTCCCTCCATCCCTCCCTCATTAGGAAATGCTTGACACACACACACACACACACATTTGAACTTTCTAGTGTGTGCAAAACATTTGATCCTGTGTTATGAAGTTCTTTGCTAAAACTATACTTGACTAAATAGTAATAATACATGTAATATAAACTGAAATGTAAGAATAATATTTCCAGATATTCCTTTACTGGCACCTAAATCAGCTCAGCAGGACAGCATGGTTTTCAGTTAGAACAAGGATCTCAGTAATAGTGTGACTACGCTCTTATAGAGCAGATTTGTGTTCCTGAATGGCGCAGAGGTCGAAGGCACTACATCTCAGTGCTGGGGGTGTCAGTACAGACACCCTGGTTTGAATCCAGGCTGTATCACAACTGGCTGTGATTGAGAGTCCCATAGAGCGGAGCATGTCCGGGTTTGGCCGGTGTAGGCCGTCATTGTAAATAAGAATTTGTTCTTAACTGGCTTGCCTAGTTCAATGTATTTTTTATTTTTTAGAGGAGAGAAAGTCTGTTTAATGTTTTATACTGAAGAATGTTAAGTTTAATTTCCTGATTTTACTTTCAATTGCTTAGGACCAATTAATGTAGAGCTCGTGGGAGGGAACAGACTGCTGATTTGACTCATCCAATGAAGGACAGAGCCACTAAGAGTGAAGAGTAGCAGCCACAGAGACAGACTCAGATATTGGATCAACCGAATCCCGCATCAGCTACTCCCCCCACACACATACATCCCACCTCCTACCTCCTTGCGTTCTGGAGCAGCTTTCTCTCGATCCTGACTAGTCTCCCAGTCCCTGCCACTGAAAAACATCCCCACAGCATGATGCTGCCACATCCATGTTTCATCGTAGGGATGGTGCCAGGGTTCCCTCCAGACGTGACGCTTGGCATTCAGGCTAAAGAGTTGAATCTTGGTTTCATCAAAGCAAAGAATCTTCTTTCTCATGGTCCGAGAGTCCTTTAGGTGCCCTTTGGCAAACTCCAAGCAGGCTATCATGTGCCTTTTACTGAGGAGTGGCTTCCGTCTGGCCACTCTACCATAAAGGCCTGATTGGTGGAGAGCTGCAGAGATGGTTGTCCTTCTGGAATGTTCTCCCATCTCTACAGAGGAACTCTGGAGCTCGGTCAGAGTGACCATTGGGTTCTTGGTCACCCTCATGACCAAGGCCCTTCTCCTCCAATTGCTCAGTTTCGCCAGGCTGCCAGCTCTAGGAAGAGTCTTAGTGGTTCCGAACTTCTTCCATTTAAGAATGGAGGCCACTTTGTTCTTGGGGACCTTCAATGTTGCAGACATTTTTTTGGTACCCTTCCCCAGATCTGTGCCTCGACACAATCCCGTCTCGGAGCTCTACAGACAATTTGTTTAACCTCATGGCTTGGTTTTTGCTCTGACATGCACTGTCAACTGTGGGACCTTATATAGACAGGTGTGTGTGTTTCCAAATCATGTCCAATCAATTTAATTTACCACAGGTGGATACCAATCAAACTGTAGAAACATCCCAAGGATGGTCAATGGACACATGATGCACCTGAGCTCAATTTCAAGGCTCATTGCAAATGGTCTGAATACTTATGTGAATAAGGTATTTCAGTTTTAATCTTTA
Source organism: Oncorhynchus nerka (assembly GCF_034236695.1). Lineage (NCBI taxonomy): Eukaryota > Metazoa > Chordata > Actinopteri > Salmoniformes > Salmonidae > Oncorhynchus > Oncorhynchus nerka. The sequence continues at coordinate 86,532,776 of NC_088397.1, forward strand.
ATACATCTGATAGCATTTCTAAAAACCTGTTTTCGCTTTGTCATTATGTGGTATTGTGTGTTGATTCATGAAGAAAATATTGATTTAATCAATTTTAGAGTAAGGCTGTAATGTAACAAAGTGTGGGTAAAGGGAAGGGGTCTGAATACTTTCCGAATGCACTGTATATGTATAGTGTATATTAGTGTTTTATTTATATATATATGTATATATATTACAAATGTTAGAATTTGTCTTCCACTTTGACATTACAGAGTCTTTTGTGTATATCATTGACCAAAAAAATACAATTTAATCTATTTTAAATCCATTTTAATGTCACTTAACACAGCAAAATGTGGAAAACGTGAAGGGGTGTAAATAGTTTCTGAAGGCACTCTATGCTGATCGGATTTCAGATTCATGAGATATTATATATTTTTTACGGATACAAATTATCTTTGTTTCTCTCCCTTCTACAAGGGCAAAACAAAACATTTGATTTCTTCCCATGGAATCATGTTCAAACCAAAGGAATCCCATCGGTTAACTGATACACATGCGTTCTAAATGACCACTGTTGATCCACCATGTATCGAGCCACAATGAGATTGCATTCAAATTAGGATTAAAGGATCCTTGATGTGGCAGATGAAACAAAATCTAATCTTAATTACAGAGTTCCCAACATTAGCACAATTACTGTGTTCTCACGTCCCCTGTGGAAGTCCCGTCGGACTCATTTGTTTCTCTTTAAATGGTGAATGATTTTCAGTCAACAAAACAAGCGACAAATAGTTTTCAAAAGGAACTGAAAAGACAGGTAGTGATCACTGATTATTTATGTTCAATATATTTTTCAGCTGACATGTCATTGTGTACCAGGGTAGGCTGCTGCGGGGAGAGCGGCTCATGATAATGGCTGGAACGGAGAGAATGGAATGGCATCAAACACATGGAAACCATGTGTTTGATGTATTTGATACTATTCCACTGCAGCTATTCCAACGAGCCAGTCCTCCCCAATTAAGGTGAAACCAACTTCCTGTGTCGTGCACAGTAGAAGTAAACCAACTTGTAAATGCAGCTGCGTTCCTGTGGGACAAATTTGTGTTTCTTCAGCCTTCATGACGCTTTCACAAACACATGAAATGAAGATTCTCATTCTCTGGCACTCGTGACTGGCTGGGGCTCTGTATACAATGTTATCACAAAAAGGCAGTTGGTTTGTTAAGATATCAACGCTTAATGTGACATTATGCATGCTTGTTGTCACAGGCTACGCAAAGGCTTCGTAAATCAGCAATGTCATGCTTATGAAGGCACCCTGTGACATATTTGGCTCGTCAACGTGCACCACCTGTCGTTAACTAGAAACGAGAAACTGAAAAACAGCTTCTAGTTCAAGACCATCAGACTGTTAAATAGGCCACACTAACTAGCCTCCTTCCAGTACTCTGCCCTGAACTTTAGTCACTGTCACTAGCTGGCTACCACCCAGTACTCAACCCTGCACCTTAGAGACTGTCACTAGCCGGCTTCCACCCAGTACTCAACCCTGCACCTTAAAGACTGTCACTATCCGGCTACCACCCAGTACTCAACTCTGCACCTTAGAGACTGTCAATAGCCGGCTACCACCCAGTACTCAACTCTGCACCTTAGAGACTGTCACTAGCCGGCTTCCACCCAGTACTCAACCCTGCACCTTAGAGACTGTCCCTAGCCGGCTTCCACCCAGTACTCAACCCTGCACCTTAGAGACTGTCACTAGCCGGCTACCACCCAGTACTCAACCCTGCACCCTAGAGACTGTCACTAGCCGGCTACCACCCAGTACTCAACCCTGAACTTTAGTCACTGTCACTAGCTGGCTACCACCCAGTACTCAACCCTGCACCTTAGAGACTGTCACTAGCCGGCTACCACCCAGTACTCATCCCTGCACCTTAGAGACTGTCACTAGCCAGCTACCACCCAGTATTCAACCCTGAACTTTAGTCACTGTCTCTAGCCGGCTACCACCCAGTACTCAACCCTGAACTTTAGTCACTGTCACTAGCCGGCTACCACCCAGTACTCAACCCTTAACTTTAGTCACTGTCACTAGCCGGCTACCACCCAGTACTTAACCCTGCACCTTAGAGACTGTCACTAGCCAGCTACCACCCAGTATTCAACTCTGAACTTTAGTCACTGTCACTAGCCGGCTACCACCCAGTACTCAACCCTGAACTTTAGTCACTGTCACTAGCCGGCTACCACCCAGTACTCAACCCTGAACTTTAGTCACTGTCACTAGCCGGCTACCACCCAGTACTCAACCCTGCACCTTAGAGACTGTCACTAGCCGGCTTCCACCCAGTACTCAACCCTGCACCTTAGAGACTGTCCATAGCCGGCTACCACCCAGTACTCAACCCTGCACCTTAGAGACTGCTGTTCTATGTACATAGACACTGGTCACCTTAATAACGTTTACATACTGTTCTACCCCATTTCATATTTACACTATACTGTATTCTAGTCAAGGCTTATCCTATTTATCTACTGCTGTACATATACTATTCTATCCTACATATTCTGCAGATATATTCTATATTATATCCATATACTGTCCATAATGTCTATAAATCCCATCATATATATACTGTAAATATATTTACTCTGACACTGCTCATCATTGCTTATCCGAATATTTCTTAATTCCATTCTTTCACTTTTTAGATTTGTGTGCATTGTTTTATATTGTTAGATATTACTGCACAGTTGGAGCTAGGAAAACAAGCATTTTGCTACATCCGCAATAACATCTGCTAAATATGTGTGTGCGACCATTGATTTCATTCGATTTTAATTAACTGACTAGACGTGAAATAGGGGAGAACCTTCAGCCGACCACTCGCTAGCTACACACACCCTTGTCTATCCACCCTATTCCTGAGGGGGGAATATTTGAGAAATGATCACAGAGTTAGTCGGATTAGGCATTAATGCGTGGGTGAGAGAGGGTGGATGTTGTGTAAAATGTCAACAGTGTGCGCATTCTCCAATCCACTGAAAATCATATAATCAAATATTTGCTGTAGCAGTGGATTTTTCCTCCTGTGTCAGTTCTAGCCATTCGCTTCTAGTCAATGTCACTGTTAACGGCATCGTTGAAACTGCACGAATCGCAGAGCCTGTCAGGTGCAGCATACTGACACCTCATGCGGCAAAAAGCCAATCCGAGGCGACAAACGCTCTCCACTATACGAGTTCCTGCATGACTCTGCATGACCAAGAATCTATCACCGTGTTTGACAACGAGGGCAAAGCAACAAGTACCTGAGCTCGTAAACTTGAAAGTCCCTTGGAAATGAATATATAATGTGTACTGTAGGGCTGTGTTCACTTTAAGATACATAATAGAGGATAAAATATTTATGAGTGAGGAGGTTAGCATTATTGTTTCATGTACTGTAGGTGCATTAGAAAGACCCAAAGGCCAATAGATCGGTGCATAGGAACGATAAACCATAACATGCCTCATATTTAGCTAGCTGGTTTCTCTAGATAATAGGTACATATTAGGCCAGCCTCAGTCTCAGCATGGACATATTATGCTAACCCATACTGATAGAGATTTCATTTGATATATTTTCAGCTGGGGTTGGAACCAAATTTATTATCCTTAAATAGCATTGAAAAAGTTCATCCATTCTTCTGTAATAAAAAATCTATACCTAATTACTGAATCACGATTGTAACGTCAGTAGGCTACAATAGCCTGTACTTCAGAGGGGGAGGGGCTACAGTAGCCTATGCTTCAGAGGGGGAGGGCAGGTAGCCTACACATGCACACACACAGGCAAAGATTTTCAGCTGGCAGGCAGACACTGGAAAAGTTTCTGAGAAGTGACAGAGTGAGAGAACACGAAAGGCGCTTTGTTGCATTTTTTCATGGGTCCCCAAACAATTTGCAGGAACGTATAAGAATGTTATTAACAAGTTCACATGTTTTTTAAATAACGGTTCTGGTTCCAGGACAGTATAGATCACTTTCGTTCCCAATTCTGATTGTGTATCTCAATTTTTTAAATTATTTTCCCGGGTTTTCGGTTGTGTTCCCCGAACTGTTTCAACCCATGATTTTGAGAGTCAAGTGATCTTTGTTCATCATTTCTGGTTTGAATGCAACGATGTTAGAAGGCCAAATCGTTTACATGTTTTCCCAGCTAGCCTGGATTCAGGACTATATCTCCGTTTAAGTAGTTGGTCTTTGTTTAGTATTGGCAGGAGGGGGTGAGGAGAATGGCTAATCAGGCGGCCATTCCCAAGGAAGCTTTTTCTCTCTCTCTCCCCTGTTCCTCTCTTGCCAAGCTAATTTGAGTCTGGCAGACAATGGTTTGTGAACATTAACAGGTTCCAACCCCCTAGTTAAAGAGAAGGTAGTCAGGGCCTTTGATCGCCGTCGTTGCGTTCTGCACGCCCCCGACATTCCTTTGAAGGGAGCGGCGACCGCAAAGCTCCTTTCAACTACCCAGGATCCCCCTGGCTCTCTCGGCACGCGTTCGGGCTTAGCAGCACACCAGGCTTCTGAGAGAAAAGTGGAAAGTGCTACCCCTGCCATAGCGCACAGGGGGAAAGAGATGTGACGGTTATCGAGCTCCTCAGTTGGTGTTCGAAATTGTGTCGATTGGTGTCAGAAGTTGGTTCGTTGGTGTTGTGTGAACATTATGACCCTTTTGTTGTGACACTGTTGGACTGCAGTTCCTCCTCGGACCTCATGGTGTTCTACTTTACCTCCTGATGTCCCATGTCACCACAGCAACTATCGTACCTATGATTAATACCTTATTGTCGACCATGGGGGACTTCATTTTGATAAGGCTGAATCAATTCATGAGTTGGTAAATAATAAATGAACTCACAACCCCACAAAAAGCAGGTCCACCTAAGAAAGATATACTTCTGAAGAATATATTTCTTAGCATTATACAATAGATAGATGTGGCAATGAGACTTATGCAACTTACAACAAAACATGTCTTTGAATATCTTGGATACGTCTGCAGGTCTCCGAACCCCAGGAAAATATTGAATTCTCTTTCAACATTCCTCTTATCATGCGAGCACTGTGGCTTTCCCTAGGTATAGCCAGTGCCATGTGGCTGGATAAAAGAGAATGGAACTTTTACCCTCTATTTTGCAAAGGCATATTGTGAGCATGAGTGGTGAACTGTGCCATTAACAATGCAGTTACAACCTGAGGGAAATAAACTGGTGAATGACGTTGAACTTAAAAGTGTACAGTGAGTTGGCCATCTGCCTATAAATCAGATATCAGAACTCAACTCCCTCCTCTTATATAGATTTGAATAAAAAGCTTTTGCTGGCGGGGCGGCGTCGCTGGCTGTTGTCTGATAGACTATAACATCATTTCATTATGATACAGGAGTCAGACACAGGGAAATGTAAACAAAAGCTGCGCCGGTTGGAATTGGTGGTTGTGGTGGTGCATCGATAGTCTGTAAAACTGTGCTTTCTCTCTCACTTGAATAGTAAATCTGCCCGGTAAACTCTTTCGAGATGATGGCATCCACAAAAGGCCTTTCGTGTTCTCTCTGCTATAAAATCTAAGGAGATTAAGCTCAGTGCCGATGCTGACACAAGTGAAATAATATGCGTGCGTGCGTGTGTGTGCGTGTGTGTGTGTGTTTAGAGTAGCAGTCGGTGTCAAAACCACTCATTGTCCCCCAATAATTCCTTGGGTGTGTAGCTACTTTTGATTCAATAAGTAGCTGTTGGTATTGTCTTGTAGGGCAATTACATTTAAGTGCTGTCTTTTACCAAGTAGCCTACTGAATCATTGCTGTTTGAACTGTCTGATTAGTGGGGACTTGTGTCGGTCGTTGTGGACTTCAGGCCAATTTGTGTAATAACCCCTGGTAACTGTTGGGTGTTTTAAGAGAGCCTTACCTGGCTCCTTCATTATTTAACAGTAGGCCTACAAGTGTGTCACATAAAATCATCAAATAAATTGCATCAATTTTAATCAAAGAACCAGACGAAACAGGACAGATAACCAGAGGATGGAGGGGTTGGGTAGAGGATACAATCCCGGTTTAGAGTTAAAGTGTGGGTGTGGGTTGAGGGGACACATAGGGATGCACAGAGGGAGGGGTAAGACTGAGTCAATCATAGAACACAGGCTATAGATAACAGGCATCCTTGAAGAGGTGTGATGATTTTTTAGGAAGACTGTGTCTGCATCTTGTATGTGTGGAGGGAGTGCATTCCAGAGCCTGGGTGCAGAGCAGCTGAAAGCCCGGGCACCTCTGGTGGAGAGGTGGAATGGGGGGAGACAAGGAGACCAGCACAGGGGTGGATAGACTGGGAGAAAGTCTGAGAGGTAAGTGGGTTCCAGATTGTGGAAGGCTTTGTAAGTGAGGAGGAGTGTCTTAAAGTTTAATAAGGGATTGCATAAGGGAGCCAGTGTAGATTGATGAGGATTGGTGTGATCTGTTCAGTTGATCTGGTACAGGTGAGGATTCTGGCAGCAGAATTCTGGACCAGTTGATTGATGTCTGTTGGTGAGTTTGGTGGGGATACCAGGGATCAGAGTGTTGCAATAGCCCAACCTGAACATGACCAGGGCACGAATGAGGGTTTATGTGCTGGTGTGTGACAGTGAGGGGCGGAGCCTGGAGATATTGCAGAGGTGAAAGAATGCTGTCCCGGTGATGGTTTTTATGTGGGGTCGAGTGAGATGGAACTGTCCAGGGTGACACACAGGCTTTTGACTGTGTTGACAGAGGGACTGGGGAACCACCTATGGTGATGCTGAGGTTGTGCTGTTTGGAGAGTGGTTTTGGAGCCGAAGAGCATGACCTCTGTCTTGTTGCTGTTAAGCTTTAGGAGGTTCATGGAAGGCTTTGGCTTTATTACATTTTGTCAGCCGGTTATTGTCATGCAAAAGGCTGCTGGTCTCACGGTAATTGACCATGAAATAACATAAACATGTTCAGCATCTCCAGGCCTGCAGGCATACAAGCTGCATAAAAGCCGCTGATGAGCACCTTTGGAACATCTACATTTAAAAAAGTATAATAAATCAATTTAATATACACCATCACAATAAATACATGATTTATTTGAGTCAAGTCTAAATAAACATTATGATATGAAGAAACTGTATTTCAGAAAAACCGTCACGACTTCTGCCGAGGTCGGTTCCTCTCCTTGTTCGGGCGGTGTTCGGCGGTCGACGTCACCGGTCTTCTAGCCATAGCCGATACCTTTTTCATTTTCCATTTGTTTTGTCTTGGTTTTCCACACACCTGGTTTTCATTCCCTCATTACGTTTTGTGTATTTAACCCTCTGTTCCCCCCATGTATTTGTGCGGTATTGTTTGTTTGTAAGTGCTTGTGCGCATGTCGACTGGTGCGCGTTGGGTTTTGTACCCATGTTGTATAGTTTTCTTGGTTTTAAACTGCTCCTGCTATTACCTAGTTCTGTTCTCCTGCATCTGACTTCCCTGCCACCAGTTAAGCACCCTTTACAAAAACAGAATATGAGTTGGCCTACTGTATGTTATCTGGCTAGGCTCCATGCCATAGGCTGTAGGCTTGTTCATTTAGCAGACAAGATATGCTTATAAGTCCCATGCCATTATTTTATATTGTATGATTTTATAGTAACGAGAATGTAATTGAACTTAGCTTAATAAAATATAAAGGATATTCTTCACTTTCAGGAGCGAGAGTGAGCGCATGTGAAGTGGCTATGTTGAGCATAAAAGTGATCAATTGAAGCAGGTCCCATATGCCAAATTTAGAGTTATTTGGCAATGTTAGTTTTGTATGATACAAACCTTAGAATGCCTTAGAAAACAAAAGATATATGGCCTGCATGATGCGACTACAGGCTGTTGATGATTTGAGGAAGTTGGCAAAAAAAGACTGCGCTCTGTTCCTTGCCTCAGACTGCACACACTGTTCTCTCATCAAGTGATCATATTTTCACCCATCAGACTATTCTCAATTTAATCTTCTCTATACTAATATGTCAAATTTGTTTCGATTTAGAATGAACCATTATGAAATGGGCAGGAACAGGGAAAATGCATGTAATCTGCACTGGAATAGGGAATGGAGACCACTTTTCATCAGTACATTTTTCACTCATGTCAGGTAGGTTACTTCAGTAATTTCGTTGAGCGACAGATGATATTCTGCACAAACTCTGTATGCTATGGGCTCTCCAACCTTGTTCCTGCAGTTACCCAGTGCTTAATTTGGGAAACCAAGTGAAATCTGTTCGGTAACATCGATAGTAACATGTTTTCAAAACAAAACCTATTTAATTAAACTGTTGACAGCCCGTCATTCTGCACATTGGAGAAAGAAATGAAGGAGAAAGGGGAGGAGATGTAAACTCGTGGTGGTGAGATATTATATTCTGTAGCTAAAGGTCATGTGTCAGAGATATTCTGTAGCTAAAGGTAATGTGTCAGAGATATTCTGTAGCTAAAGGTCATGTGTCAGAGATATTCTGTAGCTAAAGGTAATGTGTCAGAGATATTCTGTAGCTAAAGGTCATGTGTCAGAGATATTCTGTAGCTAAAGGTAATGTGTCAGAGATATTCTGTAGCTAAAGGTCATGTGTCAGAGATATTCTGTAGCTAAAGGTAATGTGTCAGAGATATTCTGTAGATGAAGGTAATGTGTCAGAGATATTCTGTAGCTAAAGGTAATGTGTCAGAGATATTATGTAGATGAAGGTAATGTGTCAGAGATATTCTGTAGCTAAAGGTAATGTGTCAGAGATATTCTGTAGATGAAGGTAATGTGTCAGAGATATTCTGTAGCTAAAGGTAATGTGTCAGAGATATTATGTAGCTAAAGGTCATGTGTCAGAGATATTCTGTAGCTAAAGGTAATGTGTCAGAGATATTCTGTAGATGAAGGTAATGTGTCAGAGAAATTCTGTAATGAAGGTAATGTGTCAGAGATATTCTGTAGATGAAGGTATTGTGTCAGAGATATTCTGTAGATGAAGGTAATGTGTCAGAGATATTCTGTAGCTAAAGGTAATGTGTCAGAGATATTCTGTAGCTAAAGGTAATGTGTCAGAGATATTATGTAGATGAAGGTAATGTGTCAGAGATATTCTGTAGCTAAAGGTAATGTGTCAGAGATATTCTGTAGATGAAGGTAATGTGTCAGAGATATTCTGTAGCTAAAGGTAATGTGTCAGAGATATTCTGTAGCTAAAGGTCATGTGTCAGAGATATTCTGTAGCTAAAGGTAATGTGTCAGAGATATTCTGTAGATGAAGGTAATGTGTCAGAGAAATTCTGTAATGAAGGTAATGTGTCAGAGATATTCTGTAGATGAAGGTATTGTGTCAGAGATATTCTGTAGATGAAGGTAATGTGTCAGAGATATTCTGTAGCTAAAGGTAATGTGTCAGAGATATTCTGTAGCTAAAGGTAATGTGTCAGAGATATTCTGTAGCTAAAGGTAATGTGTCAGAGATATTCTGTAGCTAAAGGTAATGTGTCAGAGATATTCTGTAGATGAAGGTTATCTGTCAGCCTATTAATTATGAAAATATGAAACATGCTCTATAACTAGCCTAGTCAAAACATAAATGTATTATAAGATTAGGCAAAATCTGTATTTGTTTAATATAGACTAGACCATTTATGTTCCAAAGATATCTTAAATCAGTATTTAAAAAAAAAAGTTTTTCTGCCATGTGTAATATCCAGTGGGCTATGTATTGTATAACGGCACAATCATTATTTTAATTCAGTTTTTTTTTCAGACTTTTCCGACTAAAACATAAAACACTAGTATACACTATATACAGTGCATTCGAAAAGTATTCAGACCCCTTGACCTTTTACACATTTTGTTACATTACAGCCTTATTCTAAAATATTTTTTCCCCTCATCAATCTACACACATTGTCCCAAAATTACTACAGGAAAACAGGTTAATAGAAATTTTTGCAAATGTATTCAAAATATCGAACAGAAATACCTTATTTACAAAAGTATTCAGACCCTTTGCTATGAGACTCGAAATTGAGCTCAGGTGCATCTTGTTTCCATTGATCACCCTTGAGAAGGTTTTACAACTTGATTGGAGTCCACCTTGGGTACATTCAATTGATTGGATATGATTTGGAAAGGCACACACCTGTCTATATAAGGTCCCACAGTTGACATTGCATGTCAGAGCAAAAACCAAGCCATGATGTCGAAAGAATTGTCCGTAGAGCTCAGAGAAAATAATTGTGTCCAGGCATAGATCTGGGGAAGGTTACCAAAAAAATCTGCAGCATTGAAGGTCTCCAAGAAGACAGTGACCTCCATCATTCTTAAATGGAAGAAGTTTGGAAGCACCAAGAGCTGGCCACCTCACCAAACTGAGCAATCTGGGGAGAAGGGCCTTGGTCAGTGAGGTGACCAAGAACCCCATGGTCACTCTGTAAGAGCTCCAGAATTCCTCTGTGGAGACGGGAGAACCTTCCAGAAGGACAACCATCTCTACAGCTCTCCACCAATCAGGCCTTTATGCTAGTGACCTGACGGAAGCCACTCCTCAGTAAAAGGCACATAACAGCCCACTTGGAGTTTGCCAAAAGGCACCTAAAGGACTCTTAGACCATGAGAAAGAAGATTCTCTGGTCTGATGAAACCAAAATTGAACTCCTTGGTCTGAATGCCAAGCGTCACGTCTTGATGAAACCTGTCACCATCCATACGGTGAAGCATGGTGGAGGCAGCATCATGCGTTGAGGATGTTTTTCAGCTGCAGGGACTGGGAGACTAGTCAGGAAGGAAAGATGCTCCAGAGCACTCAGGACCTTAGACTGGGGCAAAGGTTCACCTTCCTACAGGACAATAACCCTAAGCGAACATCTCTGGATAGACCTGAAAATAGCTGTGCAGCGATGCTCCCCATCCAACCTGACAGAAATTGAGAGGATCTGTATAGAAGAATGGTTGAAACTCCCCAAATACAGATGTGCCAAGCTTGTTACATCGTACCTAAGAAGACTCGAGGCTGTAACCGCTGCCAAAGGTGCTTCTACAAAGTACTGAGTAAAGGGTCTGAATAATTTTGATAGTTTCGTTTTTTTACATTTTATACATTTGCTAACATTTAAAAAAAAAAAAAAAAATCTTCATCATTATGGGGTATTGTGTGTAGATTAATGAGGGGAAAAAACAATTGAATCCATTTGACAAAAAGGCTGTAACGTAACAAAATGTGGAAAAAGTCAAGGGGTCTGAATACTTTCCGAATGCACTGTATATAGGCCTATGCTTATGCATAAGCTCTAATATGCCTATAAGTGTTTTGAATTAATCATCACCTTAGAAAGCGCTGTCCATTTCATTGTGTTAGTCTTTGAAACAACATCCACAACAACCATGTTTTCCACTCAGTTTGAACCTGTTGTTGAATATCTTTCTTCAAATTGATCAATCAACATGAGGTGGGTTTAAAAGCACAATGTTTTGATGATAAGTGTTTGTGATTTTCGAATGCATTTGCATTGATGTCATTATCGTTAGAGGGACAATAGAGCCCTGAGTACCAGGCCATTAGCGACCTGATGGAGGGACAATAGAGCCCACAGTACCAGACCATTAGTGACCTGACGGAGGGACAATAAAGCCCTGAGTACCAGACCATTAGGACCTGATGGAGGAACAATAGAGCCCTGAGCACCAGGCCATTAGCGACCTGATGGAGAGACAATAGAGCCCTCAGTTCCAGAGCATTAGTGACCTGATGGAGGGGCAATAGAGCCCTGAGTACCAGACCATTAGGACCTGATGGAGGGACAATAGAGCCCCGAGTACCAGACCATTAGGACCTGATGGAGAGACAATAGAGCCCACAGTACCAGACCATTAGTGACCTGACGGAGGGACAATAAAGCCCTGAGTACCAGACCATTAGGACCTGATGGAGGAACAATAGAGCCCTGAGCACCAGGCCATTAGCGACCTGATGGAGAGACAATAGAGCCCTCAGTTCCAGAGCATTAGTGACCTGATGGAGGGGCAATAGAGCCCTGAGTACCAGGCCATTAGGACCTGATAGTACCTGATGATCGTTAGTGAGTTGGGTACTACCAAACGCATGTCCAGAGTGCATAAGAGGAGATTACCGTGACTCAACGGTCACTGCAACAGTTCCTGTTCATCCAGCTCCAGATGTCTTGAGGTCAGCTGATGAGGGAGGTGGGAGGGGAGTGGTGGGTTTGGTGAAGAGGTAGATCTTTGTGTCATCTGCATAGCAGCGGAAGTGAACTTTGTGATGTCACATGAGCTTTCCCAGGGGTAAGAAGTATATAATGAAGAGGAATGGACTCACCATTGACCCCTGGGGGACACCCTTTGAGACAGTTGCACACCCTTATCTGGGATTTTTTAGTTGCACAAACTTGGCGGTCACTAAGTTATAAGGAAAACCAGGAGAGTGCAACATCCGTGACACCATCACCAGCCAGACGTTCCCTGAGGAGTGGATGGGAGATGGTATCGAAGGCTGCACTCAGGTCGAAGAGGATGAGGATGGATAGCAACCCTGAGTCAGCTGCATGAAGTTTGTCGTTAGTTTCAATTCTGTGTTTGGAGTGGAAACCGGACTAGATTGGTTTGTGAATGTTATTGGAGTTGAGATGCTGTTGTAGTTGAGTGGCCACAACCCGCTCCAGTATGTTGGGAAGGTTTGAGATTTGACGGAAGTTGTTCAGGTCATCGGGGTCAGCATTCCGCTCTTTGAGGATGGGGGAAATAGCAGCAATCTTGAGAGTGGAGGGTACGATGCCAATGGTGAAGGAGGAGTTGATTATGCCAGTGAGGATGGGAGAGATGGAAAGCATGCAGGATTTTCACAGGTGATCTGTGTATGCTTGAAAATGAACTATTAGACCAGTTCTCTTGTACAAACGCTCGAGGGGTGTACCAGGGAGCAGTGTGAGTGAAGGAGACTGGGCGGGTTTTGAGGGAGCGAGGGTATCCAGGGATAGGGAAAGCAGTCATTGTAGTCAGTGATTAGGTCAGGAGGGGACTGCGAGTCAGGAAGGGTATGTATTAATCAGGCTGAGGTCAGGACTGGGGTCTGTATTAATCAGGCTGAGGTCAGGACTGGGGTATGTATTAATCAGGCTGAGGTCAGGACTGGGGTATGTAATAATCAGGCTGAGGTCAGCACTGGGGACATTTATTTTTACTGCTCTAATTACGTTGATAACCAGTTTATAATAGCGATAAGGCACCTCAAGTGTTTGTGGTATACGGCCAATATACCATGGCTAAGGACTGTGTCCGGGCACTCCGTGATGCGTCATGCCTAAGAACAGCTCTTAGCCGTGGTATATTGGCCATATACCACACACCCTTGTGCCTTATTTCTTAATTAAACAACGCAAGTTTAAAACAGTCACTCGGGCCTGCATACATCGTTGCCTTGGTAACCGGGCAAAGCTGTGGTCAGAACCACGGTGAGAGTCTTACTGTGTGTAAAGTTGCAACGAGACCCACAGTGAATATATCTTGGTCGGCGGAGGATGTCACTGTGAGTAAACAGAGCTGGGGGAGCCCTATAGCTGATGGAGTGAAGACGTAGTAGCTCCGCTACTGAATATTTAAGTGCAGAGCTAGGACTGATGGCGGTGCAGAGGATAATCACCCAGAGAAGCATATTAATCCAGATGGCGGCGATGTAGAGAACAACCAGGCAGACAGAAATCTGGAGTTTGAGATTGAGAAGGTAGCTTTGAGGCAGTCTGTCATGACTCTCCTGACAGTCGATCAAAGGACCCATCAGCTAGGTAAATGTTGGAAGATAGTCAGACCTCTCTCCCAAAGAAGTGGGGAAGGGGGGCTGTGCTGGTCTTGACACCTTAACACTGGATCGTACATTTAAGCTGGAGGGAACTTTCCCTCTCGGCCTTTCAGTATCCACCAAAGGAATTTTTATACTTTTTTTAACCTTTATTTAACTAGGCAAGTCAGTTAAGAACAAATTCTTATTTTCAATGATGCCTAGGAACAGTGGGTTAACTGCCTTGTTCAGGGGCAGAAAGACAGATTTTCACTTTGTCAGCTCGGGGATTCAATCGTGCAACATTTCGGTTATTAGTCCAACGCTCTAACCACTATGCTACCTGCCGCTTTGTCTAGAGAGAGTGTGGCCAGCCTAGAAACTCTAATGTCAAATGAATGGACATTGGAACATTAATTTCTGATGTTCAAATGGGAAATGGTCGGTTGGGACTTAAAGAATAATCCTGTCACATTGTTTATTTATATTGTGATGTCATTGAGGATGGTATATCAAGGTAATGGTAATGCTGGAAGTGTATGCGTCCTATGTATCAGGTTTTAAATCTAAATGTTTAAAAAATTATATGAATAAATATGAGACTACATTTGTGAAGATAGCAATGTGGTTTTAGCCTTCTAAATGACAATAGTCTTTCATCTAAACTTGTGCCCAGTCAGTAGCCACGCCCCAGTGAGTACAGAGTTCATGCCAGCATGACAGAACGCCCCCTATGGCCAGAGTGCTTAAAAGGACTCTGTAAGAATTAACATACAGACCAGCATGACTGACGGTGTGATCTGAACGTTATGGAATGGTTAGAAGCCCTGAAATTCTCAATCTCTAAAGAAGACGATCACCTAGGAGACCAGAAACGTTTACAGTCTGCAGCTGTGCATGTAAAAGTGGTCCTAGAACTTTGACTAAAGACACGAAGTTGGAAGGAAGAAACCCCATCTCAGACTATCACTGGTACGTCTGAAGTATCTATCTAACGAACACTCCAAGACCAGAGAAGCTCTACAACTAAGAAGGACATTATGACCTCTGGTGGACAACCAGAGCCTTACATCGAACCACTACCCATAGACGGATTGTTTGGTTTGGTTTCAACAGAGATACAAGAGAGAAACACATCCACTCGTAAATATATATTGCATTTCCAATCCGAATGAACAGTGGTTAGGGTGCTAAGGATTCGTAATTCCGTGAGCGTAGCTTCCAAATGTATGTACCATAAGTTAACTTTGTTTGTCTCTCTTTATCTTTCCCCACCCCCTTTCCATTGTGTAACAAGCCGTCATATCGTGTCAGTCCACTAGGGACTTTTATCTCATGTGCTGTAAGTGTGTATGTGCATTCTGTAATTTTTTAGTTAGCAAACCAATAATTAAGACAATATGTGTATTGTTGAATAATCAATGAGTTTAGGGTTCTTGTAGATATCAAGGAGTATGCGACGTTCAAAATGAGACTGGTATGAGGTAATAATAATTAATAATTGACTGTTATTGATGTAAGAGATATCTATATATCTTTAGAGTTTAAGTCGGGAGATAGTAACTCGTTTAACAATTTTCCCCGTGGTGCCCCAAATTCCTAATGAGTTAATTAATTGTTACCTGATTAATTTAATAAAGTAACAATTAAACATAGCTAATTGATAATATAAATAACGTCACGACAAGTCTGTGTATCCATGCATCACTGCAGGCAGTGAGGTAGGCGCACCAGCAGGCCGCACGGTGTGTGGGAGTCCGTCTTACAGTTGAGCCAGCAGTAAGCAAACCCTCCAGGGAGAGAACAGCAGCATAGAGTCGCTCCCCAGCACCAGGCCGTGTAGGATGAAGACCAGGGTCGATCGGTTGATTCAGGAAGAAATAGAATGGTGAAAATAGCCACCTTTCTGAGACAGATCACAGACAGTCAGGTAAATCCAGGTGATCGTAAATCAAAGAGGAATGGAAAAACAGTCTATTTTCGGAGACAACAGATACCTAAGCACACAGTTTAATCCAGGTGAAAACAGAAAGTAAATCCAGGAGAAAGAATAGAGAAAATTTTCTATTTTCCAAGTCAGCAGGTAGAAGACAGATAGCAGACATGTAAGAGACAGGTAGCAGGCAGGGAATAGACATGTAGAATGTAGGTAGAAGACAGGTAGAAGCAAGTAGCAGGCAGGTAGCAGACGGCCAAAACGGATGTTTATTGATCCATATAAAAGGCTGTGGTTGTAACCAAAGCATTAGGCTAATGCGGATACTTTGTAAAACACTGTGTATTTAACTTGTAAAATAAAATGCAAGGTCAAATCGACACACAAACATTAGCAAATATTCCCTGTAGGAGAAGTGGCAGCCAACTGTGCCAGAATGCTCTCACAAATGTGAATACCACCTATTGATATACATAGCGGTTGGTATTGTCTTGCTAGGGCAATTTAATTTATGCGCTGTGTTTTATCTAGTAGCCTACTTAATCATTGCTGTTTGAAATATCTGATTTGTTAGTACTTGGGACTGCCGTTGTGGATTTAGATTAGTTTCAGGCCTATTTGTGTAACTGTCTTGCTAATTTGTAGGGGTTGTTTTCTTCACCTCAGCCAGGCAATCAGCAATGAGTGCTTGGCAATTAGTACTAGTAACCCCCGTGTTTTTTACACATGACTTCATCTTCACTAGAGGTTGTTCGCCAGCTAATCTCACTGCAATCCCCATCCATGTCTCTGATCACTACTTTCCTTCCTTTTCTCGCCATCTCTTCTCAAATCCCTACCCAATCCTACCCAGATGGTTATGCGCCGCCTTAATCTTCGCCGTCTCTCTCTCTCCCGCTACCCTCTTCTGCTTCTGTACTATACACTCTTCCTTCTGCTAAATGTCTCCTGAATTTGCCTCTTTGATTCTACTCTTCACCCTTTCTGCATGCCTTGACTCTCGCTGTCCCCATTTGTCCCTGCCGGCCCAACCTTCCCCTCCTGCTTCGGGGCTGAGTGACTCACTGCGTGCTAACAGAACAGGGCTGCAGGCAGCTGAGTGGAAATGGAGGAAAACTAAACTCCCGGAGGACCTATCATCCTTCCATTCCCTCCTCTCTATCTTCTATTCCTCTTTATCCACGGCTAAAGCCACTTTCTATCACTCTAAATTTCTAGCTTTTTCCTCCAACCCTGGGAAACTCTTCTCCACATTCTACTTCCTACTTAACCCTCCACCTCTTCTCCTTCCTCCCTCTCTCTGCAGATGACTTCATCATCCACCTTGGGAAAAAAGGTTACTCAGCCTACTGAGTCCACTGGTCCCACTCACACAGAACTCCTCTACGCCTTGACCTCTTTCTCCCTTCTCACTCTCCAGATTAAAACCTGCGATTAGTGATGTCCGGCTGTTTGACAACCTGCCCTCTTGACCCCATCCCTCCCTCCTTTTCCAGACCATCTCTGGAGACCTTCTCCCATTCCTCACTTCCCTTAATAACTCATCCTTGACCACTGGCTGCATCCCCTCTGACTTTCAGATGGTCAGTCGCTCCCTTCCTCAAGAAACCAACACTCGACACCTCTGATGTCAAACTACAGACGGGTATCCTTTAAAAGATATTATTTCCAAAACACTTGAGCGTGCTGTCTCTTACCAATTATGTCATTATCTCTCTCAGAACAATCTTCTTGACCCTTACCAGTCAGGCTAAGGTGGCTCACTCAACTGAGACCGCACTCTTTTGTCACAGAGGCTCTCCTCTCTGCCAAAGCTGACGCTCTCTTCTCTGTTCTCATTCTCTTAGATCTATTAGCTGCCTTCAACACCATGAACCACCAGATCCTCCTCTTGGCAGGTTGTTCCTATCAGGTGGCGTGGAGAGGACCTGTGTTTGCACCACGTGCTCTCACACTACTAGTGTCACCCAGGACTAGGTTCTACGCACACTCCTCTTTACACCAAGTCACTCGGCTCTGTCATATCCTCACAAAGTCTCTCCTATCATTACTATGCGGATGACACTCGACTACTCATATCCTACATCCCTTTCTGATGCCCAGGTGGCGATATGCATCTCTGCGTGCGTGGCAAACATCTCAGCTGGATGTCGGCCCACCACCTCAAATTTAAACTGGACAAAACGGAGCTGCTCTTCCTCCGGGGGAAAGGCCTGCCCGCTCCAAGACCTCTCCATCACGGTTAACAATTCCACGGTGTCCCTCTCCCAGCGTGCAAAGCACCTTGACTCGACCCTGGACAACACCCTGTCATTCTCTGCAAAATTCAAAGCAGTAACTTGTTCCTGCAGGTTCATGCTCTACAACATCCATAGAGTACGACCTTTCCTCAAGTGGCGCAGTTACTAATCTAGGCACTTGTCATCTCCTGTATAGACTTCTGCAACTCTCTGTTGGCTGGCCTCCACACTTGTGCCATTAAACGCCTGAAACTTATACAGAATTCTGCAGCCCGCATGGTGTTGAACCTTTCTAAGTTCTCCAATGTCACTCCTCCGCACACTCCACTGGCTTCCAGTCACAGCTCACATTATCTTCAAGACCCCAGGTGCTTGCCTATGGAGCAGCAAGGGGAACTGCCCACCTTCAGGCTATACCCTACATCCCAAATCGAGCAATCAGTTCTGATCTCTTAGTCCTCCCACCCAAGATCCCGGGATCTCTGTCATGACACCCCAATGGTGGAACAA
This sequence comes from Oncorhynchus nerka, assembly GCF_034236695.1. NCBI lineage: Eukaryota > Metazoa > Chordata > Actinopteri > Salmoniformes > Salmonidae > Oncorhynchus > Oncorhynchus nerka. The sequence continues at coordinate 86,551,281 of NC_088397.1, forward strand.
GCTTCCCCCTAACGTCAGGAGAGAGGATCTTTCAAAACTTCTGAAACCCTCTCTTTGAAGAGTATCTTAAATTACTCTCACGGTTCCTCCGTCACCCCCCCCCCAAAAAGATGAAAAGGCCCTTGTCTTTTCCCACCAACACTGACTTTGCTGATAAATACTTTGTTGAGGGAAAACATGCTTGACAAACTCAGCAAAAAAAGAAACGTCCTCTCACTGTAAACTGAATTTATTTTCAGCAAACTTAACCTGTAAATATTTGTATGAACATAACAAGATTCAACAACTGAGACATAAACTGATCAAGTTCCACAGACATTTGACTAACAGAAATGGAATAATGTGTCCCTGAACTAAGGGGGGGTCAAAATAAAAAGTAACAGTCAGTATCTGGTGTGGCCACCAGCTGCATTAAGTACTGCAGTGTATCTCCTCCTCATGGACTGCACCAGATTTGCCAGTTCCTGCTGTGAGATGTTACCCCACTCTTCCACCAAGGCACCTGCAAGTTCCCGGACATTTCTAGGGGGAATGGCCCTAGCCCTCACCCTCCGATCAAACAGGTCCCAGATGTGCTCAATAGGCGACGTTGTTGCCGGTGATGTCTGGTGAGGACCTGCCTTACAACAGGTCAACAAGCCCAATGTCCAGCCTCTCTCAGACAATTGTGGACAGTCTGAGCACTGATGGAGGGATTGTGCGTTCCTGGTGTAACTCGGGCAGTTATTGTTGCCATCCTGTACCTGTTCCACAGGTGTGATATCCGGATGTACCGATCCTGTGCAGGTGTTGTTACACGTGGTCTGCCACTGCGAGGACGATCACCTGTCCGTCCTGTCTCCCTGTAGCGCTGACTTAGGCGTCTCACAGTACGGACATTGCAATTTATTGCCCTAGCCACATCTGCAGTCCTCATGCGTCCTTCCAGCATGCCTAAGGCACGTTCACGCAGATGAGCAGGGACCCTGGGCATCTTTCTTTTGGTGGCCTCTTTAGTGTTCTACGTTTTTATAACTGTGATCTTAATTGCCTACCGTCTGTAAACTGTTAGTGTCATAATGACCGTTGCATGTTCATTAATTGTTTATGGTTCATTGAACAGGCATGGGAAACAGTGTTTAAACCCTTTACAATGAAGATCTGTGAAGTTATTTGGATTTTTCCGAATTATCTTTGAAAGACAGGGTCCTGATAAATGGCTGTTTCTTTTTTTCCTGAGTTTATGATTGTGATGTGTTGTGGTCTCACCTAGCTATCTGAAGATGTATGCACTAATTGTAAGTCGCTCTGGATAAGAGCATCTGCTAAATGACTAAAATGTCAAATGTAGCTACATACACTGCACTGAGGCTGCGTTTACACAGGCAGCCCATTTCTGTGAAAAGATCTAATGTGATGGGTCGAAAGACCAATTAGTTGAGCCGCAGCCTTAGTTTTTCTGATTTCAAATTATTATTTGTTTTATTTCCAATTAGCTACTTAAACTGAAAGTATGGTAAAATAATATTTTCGTGGTTAAATGGCACTCATGGTTATGTGGTAGTTACTGCTGTCCTTTTCTTTTAATAAATTAAAAGTATTACCATATCAAAAATGAGTCACTGTTATTGCACAAAACTATATGCTGTTGGTCAGGAGGGCCATGCAACCATTATTTTAGAGGGGACACAAAGTACGTTAGGACGGGGGGTGGGGTGATCTGAAGATGTAAAACGTTGCATTTTTCAAACAGATGCAGTATAACAGCTCTTTCTAAAGCCATAATCCTTCTGCTGAATCTACGTAAAAAAATATGTCTATTTGTCTGCTAGGTTATCTAAGAATACCTATTCACCTGTTCAATTGTCCTTTTAATGAGAGTGTCATTCTGACTGTTGTAAATCACACATCTCAATATACTGCACTAACATGCCTAAGATATTACATCCAAATGAAAACAAGTACATGGGATCATACAATACATCATCAATATTGGCACATATCATGGCATCATAACTAATACACAAATTTCATGATATTATCATAAGGTGCCATATTATATTACATATTACATTTTAACCAAGTGTTTTTCTGCATATCGACGCATACTACTTGAGCTGTCTGTCTTCCTGATATGTCTGTGTCTTCTTGATATGTCTGTGTCTTCCTGATATGTCTGTGTCTTCCTGATCTGACTGTGTCTTCCTGATCTGTCTGTGTCTTCCTGATATGTCTGTGTCTTCCTGATATGACTGTGTCTTCCTGATATGTCTGTGTCTTCCTGATATGTCTGTGTCTTCCTGATCTGACTGTGTCTTCCTGATATGTCTGTGTCTTCCTGATCTGACTGTGTCTTCCTGATATGTCTGTGTCTTCCTGATCTGTCTGTGTCTTCCTGATCTGACTGTGTCTTCCTGATATGTCTGTGTCTTCCTGATATGACTGTGTCTTCCTGATCTGACTGTGTCTTCCTGATATGTCTGTGTCTTCCTGATCTGACTGTGTCTTCCTGATCATCTTTTGAAAAATATACTAAATATGTTTCTCTGCATCTCTGCTAAAATCTGGGTAAAAGATTGAATGGAATATGAGTCCTATTCAACATATTTAGTAATTGCTTGCTTTTCTAAAGTCTAGCAACCTTGCCAGCACGCATGCTAAGTTATTTAGACAAGCTACTCTAACTTGATTGATAGCCTGAAATGGCTTGTTGTGAGGCTGGGAGATTGGGAACCTATCTAGCTGGGTAGCTAAATCAAACTTCATGAAATGTCTAGGTTGTTAGTATTACAGACACAAAAAAAACATTTTAATTTTAATTTGATTTATTCATCAAGAAGGAATCTATAGGCTACATAGCTTGAGCAAATACATTTCCAACATACCTCCTGTGAGTCCTATCCATCACTGGCAGCTAAAATCAAATCAAACACCGTGTGTGTCACTCTACACTCTCTCCCTTGCTTTGTGGTGCACCTTGGAAGGAGTCACATACTAGGGAGAATGGGTGGTGGTGGTGGGAGGGGGTGTACTCTTTGCCTGGTCCAGTTAGTGTTCCCCCTCAGCAAAATACCGCTGACAGATATTTTCCTAAATAATGATGATAAAACGTGGGCTTAAAAATGAAGTTTGGTAATTCATTTAACATCTAAAAAATGTATGTTTGAGGCGGCACGTGCCATGATGCCTCTTCTGTAGGCCCAGTGACTCTACTGTACTGCAGTTGTTCTGGTTACTGTAACAGTAGCTATCTTAATAATGATAATACATTATAAAGGCTTTAGTTTGGTGTAATTGCAGTCACACCACAAAGTGTAATTTGCATTTTTTTTCTCAACAGGAGAGAAACTCATTAATTGTAGTCAATGAGGATTAGGGTTATGTAATGCTAGCTGTAATCTGGCAGCAGAAATGTAATTGGATTTCTACTGTTAGACTACTAACATCCTCATCACAACCACCTCATGGATATTACTGGGAAGACTCGTGCTGTTTGATATAAATAGTTCTTACTCCGCCATATTTGTTCCATATTGTTATTTTTAAACCATTGTTTTACATAAACAGTTTATTAATTAAGATGAGCCAGAATAATTGTTCATACTATTTTCTTGATTTCAACCTTGAACCTTGCATTTCACACATATTTAGCAGGGAAGCCAGCACATTAATGTTTTCTTATTTTCTTAATAGGTGTGACCTACGTTCTATCTCCATTTCACTCGACAGAGGACATACAGTACAGTCTGCTCTGTTATTCACATGTATGCACCTAAACGTGTAACCAGATTTGTTTGGCACAAAGGGGTTGCTCAAAAAACTAATGTCGCCTGTACCCAACATGTTCCAAAGGGAAACCCATTAATTATCCAGAGTTTTACTTTCAGATCGTTCCTCAAATTAAATAAGTGGGTGCCGTGTTACTGGATGTATAGTGAAATGGGTGAAAGATTAATCATGGAAAACTCTATTACTGTGATGGAAATTAATGTAACAGGAAAGGCCAGACATGATGAATGGTGAAATGAAATATATAGACAAAAAAAATGGGGTGAAACAAGTCAGCAATCCCGACGAGTTCCCTTCCCTTTGGGAGTTACTTCTTCTTCATTTACTTTCAGCTGTCGAAGGGAGCGGGAGAACATAAACAACTGCTGCTCTCCTGCGAGCACTAGGAGTAGGCCTAGTCCTAATGATTATGAAATACATGATCAAGCACCGCATAGAGATGTAGGATCTTAATTCGACCAGTACTGTCTCAGAAAAATAATCCTGCAGCAACAGGATTTTAACATTTAAAGCCCATAATGTTGCTTGATCAGTGGTTAAGCTGGCGAAAATAAGGCCACATGAAAGGTTGTAAATTGTTAATATAACCGCGTGTCATTGCGTTTTCAGTGAATTTGTGTAAATCATGAAGCTCCTCTGGTGCTGGAAAATTCTCAGCAACAAAAGATCAAATTAAGATACTACATCTGTATTAGTAGCGCTTTGCTAGTCTAACTTGTCGCTGGTCTTTAATTTCCCACACAGACACATCTGCACACTCAGCCTTACCCTCCACAGATGGAAGTCGCTCTCGCTTCTTTCCATAATACTACCAGCAACATCTGTCATGAATAAACCTGTTCATGTTTTTACTATCCTTTTTTCTAATCAAATAAAATTGTATTTGTCACATGCTTCGTAAAGAACAGATGTAGACTAACAATGAAATGGTTACTTACAGTCCCTTTTTCAACAATGCAGAGTAAAAGATAAAACGAACAAAATATGAATAAAACATAAATAGTGACACAAGGACTAAATACACAGTGAATAACGAATAACAATAATGAGTAAAAATAACATGGATATATACAGGGAGTACAGAGTCGATGTGCAGAGGTACGAGGTAATTAAGGTAGATATGTACATATTGGTAGGGGTAAAGTGACTAGGCAACCAGATAGATAATAGACAGAGGCAGCAGCTTATGTGGTGAGTGTGAAAGTGTTTGTTTGTGCTTGTGTGTTAGGGTGTCAGGAGGAGAAGCTCGCCATAATCTAATCTTGGACTGGTTACTTTGAAAAATAAATTAGGTTCAAACAAAGCCCTAAGAGCGATCTGTTTATCAGATTATCGCTTGTAGTTTAAAGAAAAAAGTTCGAAAAAGTTAGTATGACTTTTTGAAAACTTTGAGATGACTTATGGTCTTCTATATAAGGACACGGCAGCATGACTGTGTTAAATATAATATTCAAACGTTCCTTTGAAAGTGACTTGTAAGACACATCCTGTAACCTTGGTACATCTGTCGGGCTGCGTCCTTGCACCCATACATTACTGATTCATCCAGAGAGAAAGGCAAAAGGCTTCAAACAGACATTTGTTTCCCGCCTGGGGGCTGAGGACACTGCTCCCAAACAATGGCATTGTTTCCCTACGGACCACTTCCAGAGTGGGTGCGCATTCCAAATATATCATTGATATTCCGAGTATCAAGTGAACAGCCATGGAACTATGTACTATTCCATCCCATGTTATTAATATAGAACCCAATTTAGGCATGCATGAAATATACAAGTTGAAAAGGTGGCTGTGGATTCTTCAAACATATGGGAATTGGTAGTGTCAACATTATGTCATTTCATTCTTCAATTACTATGATAAATATCTGACAATAGCGAAGCATGTTAAATGTAGCCAACTGATATAAGAGCTTGAAATGAAAGCTTGTACCACTCATACATTTTCAGAGCAATCCAGTCAATGTCAAAAATGTTATTTTCCTTCAAGCTATTAAGTGGTTCCCAGTCGTCTTTGAACTATCTTCCCAGAGGGCTAACAGTAAGTAATGTATACAGGCAACTTTGATGGGGTGGGGGCCACAGAGAATCTGAGCTATCATGAGGGGCCGCAGTTGCTCCACCCTCTGGCCTCTAGACTAACCTACCAATCTAAAAAATATTAGCTGACATGGCTAATTGAGTGACTGTCAGTGACTGACATAACAAGAGAAACTGTTGATGCACAGCTAGGGTTGCAAAGTGTCAGAAACTTTCCAGTACATTTTTTTATTTTTTTCCAGACATTTTCCATGGGAAGATAAGCCTGGGAATTTTGGAAATTTGGCAAAAACAGTGAACCTTTTTTGTGGGATACATTTAAGGCAATTCTAGGTCTTGTGGCATATTGTGGTTAAACTATCCCCAATTCAACGGAATTGCAACTCTCTGCATGCGCAGTGCATTCTTACATCACATGTACTGTACAGCTGAGTCTCAAGATTTTGCATACCAATGAGATGCTATTGAGCCCACACAACTACACTGTCTGAGCGAAGGACACATCGTTTCTGGTAAGTTTTGATTACAATACTGTGTGGGGTGAATATATTTTATATGACATACATGATTTCGGGTTAACTAGTAAATAGTAGTCTACAGCAAATTGTGTTTAAATAATTTCTAACTTGTTAACAATTTTTGCTAGTTTGTTTTTGCTAATATGTGGGTTTTAGCTTGGGCATGCTAACTGAGGAGTGTTAATTCACCTGTTTCCATACATGTTTCATTAAAAATATATATATATTTTAAAGGAGTTGTTTAATCTAACTGCTAAACAATTTATTTATATAAAAAATAAAAATATAATCTTTACAGGAAAATGCCACAGGCACTCTGATGTGTGGAGACATTTCACTGCAGCTAATGTAGAAGGGAAAGTTGTGTTCACTTTCAAATACTGTGCCAAATCATTTGTGAAGAATGAAACAAAGATGCAAAATCACCTGGCCAAGTGCATAAAGTTCCCTCTGTGCTAACAACAAAAGTCCCTCTACTTCTATTCGAGGTGAAAATTATGAATCAGACACCTTATTGATAGCAACAGCTCATGATCCTCCTGGAATCAGATTTTTTGTTTTGACTCAATGGAGGAACGTAGTCAGAGAAATGCTGATGAATGTCTTGCTCAAGCTGTGTTTTCAACTGGTTCACCTCTGATGCTCACAGGCAATGTGTATTGGAAGAGATTTCTGAATGTTCTTCGCGCAGCATACACTCTACAAGAGAGTCAAGGAAAAGGTTAGGTATGTGAAGGGTCATCAAGTTATAGCAGCAGTCTACCTAACGAAGCAAAGTGAGAAGAATAAAAGCACCACATTGAAGCTGCCCAGCAACACCCGTTGGGGTGGTGTTGTCATGATGTTTGACAGTCTCCTGGAGGGGAAAGAGTCTCTTCAAGAAATGGCCATATCACAGTCTGCCGATATGGACAGCCACATCAAGAGGATCCTCCTGGATGATGTATTTTGGGAGAGAGTGGTAAGCAGCCTGAAACTCCTGAAACCTATAGCAGTAGCCATTGCTCAAATTGAGGGGGACAATGCCATCCTGTCTGACGTTCAGACTCTGCTTATAGATGTAAGCGAAGAAATCCGTACTGCCCTGCCCACTTCACTGTTACTCCAAGCAGAGGAAACTGCAGTTCTGAAATACATCAAAAAGTGTGAAGACTTCTGCCTGAAGCCCATACAAGCCACAGCGTACATTTTGGACACCAAGTATGCTGGCACCTTGGCAGTCTGGCGAAGTACACTTCCAAGCAAGAGCTTTGGGATGGAGATGCAATATGGCAGTCGTGTCAACGTATCTCATCAGCCATCTGGTGGAAGGGACTTTATGGATCTGAGGCTCTTTCCCCTATTGCCTCCATCATCCTCCAAATCCCACCAACATCAGCCGTCTCAGAGCGCAACAGGTCCTTGTTTGGGAACACACACAACAAAGCACTCAACAGGCTGACCAATACAAGGGTTGAAATATTTGTGGCCTTCCGGGCAAATTTGAGGCTTTTTGAGCTTGACAACGAGCCATGCTCAACAAGGTTGGAAAGTGACGATGAAGATGAGGCCTCAGAGCCTGATGTTCAAGAGGTCCAGGGAGAAGACATGGAAGCATGAGAGGAAGACAACCAAAGCTTTAGTTTCTAGACTATCATTTCACAGATGTATGTTGAAAACATTTTTGGGAGATGCGATGGATCATTGGATCATTCAATATTCCCTTTCTTTTGTTGTTCAGTGAAATATTCCCATGTGAAGAGTCAACTCATTTAATTAAAGTTCAATTTGTAACAATTTGTTATTTTTTTCTTTTGGAAGGATTAAATTATTTGCAATTATGTCTACTTATGATAAGGTAAAATGTTTCTGTTTCTGTCTCCATATGATATGGTAAATATATCCAATGCAAAAAACATCTACATTTAAATGGTATTAATATTAATTTGCATACTTTTCCGTTAATTCCCATATATTCCTGTTAATTCCCACAGAAAGTTTCCACCTCTGAATATTGCCCAAAATGTGCAACCCTATGTTTTAATTGCAACTTCAGGGGCCCATCCCTGCATTAGATGTAAGCATACATGAATGTAACGATGGTTTAGCTGTGATACAGATGTACACTGCATGTATAGTATACTTTGTGTCCTCTTGTCAATTAAGTCAATTGAGCACTGAAGTTGGTAGTGCTTTATATAATGCTAACTTCCAGTTAGAATGCCTAGTTAAATAAAGGTTAATTTTTATATATATATATATATATAGAGAGAGAGAGAGAGAGAGAGAGAGAGAGAGAGAGAGAGAAAAAAGACAACAGCGGAAATAGAACCGTGTGTCATCTTTGATTTGTAGTCATGGTTACAGAAAGCATCATCTCAGAGTAGCACTTAATTTCCTGTTAATTTCCCAAATCAGGTAAATACAGCTAGAAATTGTACTGTAAAATAAAATTATGCTCTGAAGTGTTTACAGCAAACTCTGAGATGATACTGGGACAAATCAAGATGACATTCTCTCACGCTCATAGAGGAATTTGCCAAAATAACGGGGTGTTGAAGGGATATTAGGGCTGGAGCACCAGTTTATCAAAAGGAAGAAAAATCGTTGACACGGAAAGAGGAGAAACCTATTCTGCTGCTGCGAGACAAAAACATGTGGGACACGAATGAACACAACAATGAAGGTAGAAGAGAGAAATAAGGGGTGGTGGAGAGAAAGTCAGATATGACGGCATTTCACTTCTGTCAGAACGAAAACATTTCACCTTTCAACTTTCTTTACCTTTCCCCCATTGCAAGCCATCCCGTCTCTGAGCTGCAGGAAGAGACAGTTGTGAGGTGAAGCAGTTAAAGAGGGGCATATCGATCATCCCTGCCCATGGTCGAGGCCTAGTGAGCTGAAAACATCCAATGTGTAGTGAATGAGTGCCTCTTGACTGAATAGCACAGGTCACAAGGCAACAGATGTCCAATTCCAAACGCCAGATACCATACATGCATTTGGCTTCCAGTTTGCACAAACTATTTCCCTTTTCGTGTCTGTATTTCTGTTCTGGAATGGGTTCACTGGTCTAGCATAAGGCCTGATCAAGAATGAAATTTATACAGGCTCCTGGTTTGATGTAGCGCTTTTGCTGTGTAATTTTTATAATGATTCTGAGTGGAATCTAAGATCTTGGAGGATCTGGTAAAAGACAACAATCATACCAGTAATTCTTGAATGTGGACATTGGTCCCCTCCACTATGCTTGAAGCAGTCTTATCATTGGTCCTCTCCACAATGCTTGAAACAGTATTATCGTTGGTCCCCTCCACTATGCTTGAAGCAGTATTATCATTGGTCCTCTCCACTATGCTTGAATCAGTATTATCGTTGGTCCCCTCCACTATGCTTGAAGCAGTATTATCATTGGTCCTCTCCACTATGCTTGAAGCAGTATTATCATTGGTCCTCTCCACTATGCTTGAAGCAGTCTTATCATTGGTCTTCTCCACTATGCTTGAATCAGTCTTATCATTGGTCTTCTCCACTATGCTTGAAGAAGTGTTATCATTGGTCCTCTCCACTATGTTTGAAGCAGTCTTAACATTGGTCCTCTCCACTATGCTTGAAGCAGTCTTATCATTGGTCCTCTCCACTATGTTTGAAGAAGTGTTATCATTGGTCCTCTTCTCTATGCTTGAAGAAGTGTTATCATTGGTCCTCTCCACTATGCTTGAAGCAGTATTATCATTGGTCCTCTCCACTATGCTTGAATCAGTCTTATCATTGGTCCTCTCCTCTATGCTTGAAGCAGTCTTATCATTGGTCCACAGGAACAACTATCCACAGCCTTACCTTGGGTATCTTGACATCAAAACAGAAAGGGGTTAAGGACCCATCAGCACCAACATGTAAAGCTCATAGCAGCATTTCAACTTGGGGGTTGAATGAAAGCTAAGAGTCTATATTTTGGGGAAATGAAGGCATAGACACATTTTTCAACCATTTTCCATCTTAAAAAAACAGGATAGGTAAAGGATTTGATTTCTGGATAAAAAATATTAAAAGGATAAAAAGTATTGAAATCAGAAATACATGGCCAGTCCACCCTGGCCTTGATGTTAATGTCCACAGACAGACTGGACCGGAACAAATCTGGACTTATCCTAAACGTACAGTATGCTTCACAAGTTTGGATAGCACAGTATAGTACAGCACAGTACAGCACAGCACAGTACAGTGAGTGCAGTACAGTACAGTAGAGTAGAGTGCATTGGATTGTACAGAACTCTACTCTGCTGTATTGTACTGCAGTGTACTCTACTGTGCTCTGCTGAACTCTACTCTACTGTGCTCTGCTGTGCTGCGATGTGATGTCCAACCTTGTGAAACATGAGGAGAATGACATTCATATCCATAATTACAATCCATTTCCCTTACTGTAGGTCAATAACCAAACTATTTAACCATAACAGTGACAGACAGAAGACTATGAATACTGCACAAACCTTCACAAAACCCTTGCACACACCCCGCCTAGAAACAGTGAGTTTGTCAAATGGAACATGCTTAAAGGATTCATACCCAAAGAAGTATGAGGTTACTGCTATAAACGTCAATCCAAAAGGAAAAGTAGCTACACATACAATACATGCCAGTTAATGCTCAGTATTACACATTTACCCCTATTGTAAAGTCCTACTGAAAGTCGTCCGCCAGATCGAATACTTGCCCAGGCTGTGAAGCGCCTCTAAATTGTTCATTCGCAGCACATCTGCCAAGTGCGTTTTGACAGCTGACAGTAACAGATTGTCTGATATCCAGCCTGATTTTCACTGTAGCAATTGGCAGTGCAGTAGTGTTGTGGAACCATTACTCTGTGTATCGAAGTGTAACTAGTTACTACAGGGAGAGCGCACAAATTGATCAATCTCTTACTCTGTGTTTGACAAGGTCAAGTCCAATAATTGGAATACTCAGACAAAACCTCCATCCAGATCCAGAAGCTAACAATATATATTATTTGACCCAATAGCCTGGCCGTTTCTGAGCAGTGAGCTTCATGAACATGTAAGGAAGCACCAAGGTCATCACCAACCAAAATAAACGTTACACAATGCTCCACATTTTTATTTTATTTTAACTTTATTTAACTAGGCAAATCAGTTAAGAACAAATTCTTATTTACAATGACGGCCTACCCCGGCCAAACCCGGACGACGCTGGGTCAATTGTACGCCACCCTATGGGACTCCCAATCACGGCCAGATGTGATACAGCCTGGATTCGAACCAGAGACTGTAGTGATACCTCTTGCACTGAGATGCAGTGCCTTAGACAGCTGCAACACTCGTGAGCCCTCTGAATTTGAATGATTCAACATGTTCAGAGACTGGGCAATAGATTTGAATATGTCAATTTCCAGTCTAAATTTACTGACAGACTCCCAGTAATAAATTGTGCGATGATAACTTGCTGCATTGGTTTTGCTGATAAGTATTACATATTGCTACTACTGTAGACTCTACAAGCTCCATGTTTACCTAGCCTTTCTGCTAGGATACAGTCCAGAAAGGGGTCCAGACAGTATGAACACAGCATAAGCTAGGAGTGACAGGAGTAGAAACAAACACATTGCTTAATTGTCTGTTACTTTGTTTTCTCTCAGGCTCTGTTGGTTGTCTGTATGACCAGAGTATACTTTCATGGCTGACTTCCTACATGGAATCACCTCGTGACATTTCTCCTGCCTGGAAAGGTTTTCTTCTATTGTAGAGGGTGGCAGGATTGGCTGTCTGCTTTAGCTGTCTATACGTCTCTTCAGTGAGTAGCCAGCTAGCACCTTTGGTTCCTTGGAAGTTGTGGGAATGTACGTTTTTGGTTTCCCATTGGTTCTGGGAACGAAGCCATACTTTTCCTGACCGGTGAAACAGAAAGGTTTTTTAACATTCTGAGAACGGAAGTGAACATTTTGGGAGATTCTGAGTCCATTTACTAATGTTTCCCTGAAAGTTTTCCTGGGGGGGGTTTATTAATGCTCTGAGAACAGAAATGTAGGTTTTTGAATAACTTCCTTAAAACTTCACTGAGTGTTTCAATAGGACATTTAATAACTACACAAGCTTATTTTGGGTTAACATATATGACACATGGAAATGAACTAATTTAGCCATTAATCAGGCAAACACATGGATTTTTTATTGTGACACAGTATCAGTGAAATTTGAACCTATAATCCTCTGTTGTCCATCCAAGGGATGAGTTCACTGCTCCACCAGGATGAAGCTACGACAAAGCTGTTCATTTTAGTCTATTCAAACAGACCCCATTTGTAAGTAAACTAGCACTCATTAAGATTGGGTGTGGCCAATTACTGGGCGCAACCAACACAACTGAACACACTTAACAAGATAGAAGATAGAGAGAGCGTATATGTTTTTAAATAACATTCTTAGAACATTCTCTGAACATTACTGAAGTTTTCTTGTGGTTTTTATGGAACGTTTTCTTAACGTTCTGAGAACGGAATTTATGTTTTTAAATAACATCTCTGAGTGTTACTAAAGTTTTCTTGTGTTTTTTATGGAAAGTTTTATAACGTTCTTTGAACAATTTGAGAACATTCATTTAAATACAACAATGAGGAAACCATTAGCAAATCTTTTGCTGAAGTACTGAAATTCCCAATGTAGAACGGTTTCTTAACATTCTCTGAGCTATTTGAGAACATTCTCAATATCAAACAAGTTGGAGAATGTTCCTAGAACATTGCCAAAATGTAATGAAATGTAACCATGTTTGAACTTTTAGGAAACATTCTGTTAAAGTAATGAAATACCAAGAAAATTAAGTTATTTGTCAAGTTCCATAAATGTGCTGAGTATGTTCCATGGCCATACATCTATCTTGTACCATTCCCAGAAATGTGTGGGAAGGTTGTATGTAAAATAACCATTAGACAACCACACTATCACCAAGCTCTAAGAAACGTTCTCCGAACATTATATGCTAGCTGGGTAAAGTCTTCTAAACTACTGCAGAGGCAAACAGTTACTTCCTTAATCAGATTATACATGCTTTAATCCTTTTATTTATTCTCTAAGGCAGATGCAATTTTGTGCTGGTGAGGATCGATCCTCAAGGCATTGCGACTTAGTACTGATATCTGGCTCGCAAGTTCCAAATGTACTTTTCTTATTGATTTATTTTTTACTAGGTCAAAACTTTTTGAGATAATTCATCATTTATTCTTTCCCTGCTCTCTCTCCTCCTTCATCTTTCACAATGATTTCTATTTCACTTTTGAATAGACATGAAACACATTGTGTTCAAAAATTAAATAGAAATGTTTGCGAGAGACAAATGATTTTTTACATTTTATGTTGAGCTGCTTTTCAAACTCGGTCATAATAGACAATTGACTTGATCTGAATTTACTATATATATGACCAACCTTTCTTGGCCCCACTTCAGAAAGATGTTATAGCATTAAGTCAATCATATGCAACTGTTACAGTATATATTATGAAAGAGGCATTGAGTCGGACAACGCTAGTGCCACTACTGTTGTCGGGCCATTGTTTCTTGTAGAGTGGAAACAATGGAAGAGTCACTAATGTGGAAACTCTGCAATGGGACACTAACACTACTAATTGTTCTTGACTGATTGATTGGCACTTATACAAATCAAATTGTAAACATCCATAACATTGGGAAACTAACACTTTCAAGTGTTTTTGAATGACACTTATAAATGGTCCCATATGTACTATGAAATTGTTAACAATGTGAGCGTTCAAAAGGTGATTGGAAATGTGCTGTGTTGTCACGCCCTGATCTGTTTCACCTGTCCTTGTGCTTGTCTCCACCCCCTCCAGGTGTCACCCATCTTCCCCATTATCCCCTGTGTATTTATACCTGTGTTTTCTGTCTGTTGGTTGCCAGTTTGTCTTGTTAGTTCAAGCCTACCAGTGGTTTGGCTCAGAGCCTGGGTTTCCCTTGGCGCTCTTTTTCCATCGTCCTCCTGGTGTTTGGCCTTTGCCTGTCCTGACCCTGTACCCGCCTGCCTGACTTCTGCTTGTATCTGAGCCTGCCTGCCATCCTGTACCTTTGCGCCATCTCTGGATTTCCAACCTCTGCCTGACCTGACCCTGAGCCTGCCTGCCGTCCTGTACCGTGTCCTCTGCTCGGGCTTATCAACCTCTGCCTGACCTGACCCTGAGCCTGCCTGCCATCCTGTACCTTGGCCTCTGCTCGGGCTTATTAACCTCTGCCTGACCTGACCCTGAGCCTGCCTGCCATCCTGTACCTTGGCCTCTGCTCGGGCTTATTAACCTCTGCCTGACCTGACCCTGAGCCTGCCTGCCATCCTGTACCATGTCCTCTGCTCGGGCTTATCAACCTCTGCCTGACCTGACCCTGAGCCTGCCTGCCGTCCTGTACCTTGGCCTCTGCTCGGGCTTATCAACCTCTGCCTGACCTGACCCTGAGCCTGCCTGCCTTCCTGTACCTTGGCCTCTGCTCGGGCTTATCAACCTCTGCCTGACCTGACCCTGAGCCTGCCTGCCATCCTGTACCTTGGCCTCTGCTCGGGCTTATCAACCCCTGCCTGCCTTAACCTGTCGTTTGCCTGCTCCTGTGGTTACAATGAATATTGTTCTTCACACAGTCTGCACTTGGGTCTTACCTTGACTCCTGATATGTGTAGCCAGCAAATGGAAGAAAACAGACTGAAACAGGGAGGGACTACATGGACTGGCCCAAAAGGAAAAATATTTTTTTATAATAAAAATGTTTGCAGTGATGTGTCCTTTTGAACAGGACCCAGACAAAAGAGAATGATGTGCTGTGTATGGACCAATTATTTAATATGAACTACTCTATTTTCACACACAAATGATTGACATTATATTGATCCTGATAAAGTCCACTTTAAAAGTTTTACAGTTGCACCACCGAGAGCATCTTAACTGACTGCATTACAGCTTGGTTTGGCAAATGCACCACCCTTGACCACAAAGTGCTACAGAGGGCGGTGTGGATAGCCCAGTACATCACTGGGGCCGAGCTCCCTGTCATCCAGGACCTTTTATAAGCCATTGACTGTTCACTCTGCTACTGTCTGTCAAATGATACCGAAGCATCGGCTCTCGATCCAACAGGCTCTGAGATCGCTTCTACCCCCAAGCTATAATACTGCTAAATAGTTCATTAATGGACTGACTATATCTTGCACTCATGGGTGCCTGACTTAGTCTGAAAGTGGGACTGCAAAAGGTTTGGAATTTTTGGGCCGCCGTTGTTTGAAAATGTACTTGTCTCAGCAGCACATTTTATGCAATATTTGATGCAACGAGGGTAGAAAGGATTATTTGGTCGATATAACTTACCAAGCCAAGCAGACAGACTTGACGCCAGGATACAGTGACTAAGGGGGAAGATGAAATCAGTGAGGGACAAAATTTTTTGGGGGTTCTTGAATTGGAATTATATTGCATTCTCCTTATATCACACTATACCACAATTAATATTAAGTTAAAATGCTGAGACTCCAAGACCATTGAGTGCTTTTGAAGTGACAGGTTGGCACAAAATCTGTACACCATCTCTGCTGTGCTGTATCAGCACAATGGACAACAAGCAAGGTTTATTTGGCAATGAACATAGGCTACAAGATATTAAGGGCAATTCACCTATTGCAAACAGCCTATGGGAATGCAGCCATACACACAGCTGTCTTACCAAGTAATGCAAACTGAATGCTGTTGTGAATCTGATGCAGCCGAAGAGCTACTGCTCCCTTACCCGGGAAAGCATCGAACAACAACAAGGATGTTGGACCATCGAAGAGGCGCAAATATGATGAGAACTACATTGATTTGGGGTTCACTTATATTGGGAGTAGTGCCTTTCCTCAGCCACAGTGTGTTATATGTGCAAAAGTACTATCTAACAACTCGATGAAACGTTCACTCTTGTGCAGACATTTAGAAACAAAACATGCCAATTTGTAAAATAGGCCATGGGAGTTGTTTTTTTCTCTTGCCTGAATGATCTTAATCTAGGATTACAGGGACGCTCCGCAACTATTTTCAATGTGAGGGACAAAATTGAGGCTATGAATAAGAAGTTGGAGGTTTCTCTGTCTGCATTAACAAGGACAACACACAAATTAACTCAAGCTTACGGACAATGTCAAATGTGTTATAGTGAAGCATCTGAGTGAGTTGGGTGCACAGTTACGCAGGTACTTTCCCGAAACGGATCACACAAACAACTGGATTCGGTTATCCCTTTCATGCCCTGCCTCCAGTCCACTTACTGATATCTGAACAAGAGAGCCTCATCAAAATTGCAACAAGCGGTTCTGGATTTGGCTGCGCTCAGAGTATCCTGCCTTGGCAAATCTCTCTGTTAAGACACTGATGCCTTTTGCAACCATGTACATATGTGAGAGTGGATTCTCAGCCCTCACTAGCATGACAACTAAATACAGGCACAGACTGTGTGTGGTAAATGATTTAAGACTGAGACTCTCTCCAATGCAACCCAACATTGCAGATCTATGTGCATCCTTTCATGCATACCCTTCTCACTAACCTGTGGTGAGTTATTCACAATTTCCAATGAACGAATAAGGTTTTATATGGAAGATGGTTAAATAAAGAGTAAAATTATTGATTATTGTTCAATTATTATTTGTACCCTGGTCCTATAAGAGCTCTTTGTCACTTCCCACGAGCCGGGTTGTGACAAAAACTCACACTTATTCTTATGTTTATCGTATAGTGTGTGTGTGGCGGGCTTACAATGATGGAAAAAGAAAACATTTGAGAGAGCGCTGACCCTGGTGCGAGAGGGGGTACGCAGCTGGAGGTTGAACGTTGGAAGGGGTAAGGGACTATAAAAAGTTTGGGAACCTCTGAATTAAGCAATGCCGGCCTACCATAAACACGTTTCCAATACGTACAGGTTCATTTACAACCAGGAAAAGCAAAAGTGTACCAGGAAAAGCATAGAATTGAATCTATTTCTTAGATGAAACATACCGACATGTAGCGATACCCAGGGGCGTCATTTGGTTCTTGCTTTGGGAATATATGGTATTCTGCTTGTATCAATCTATACCACAATAAACATAAAAGTTCAAATGGCAAAACCATTGACTGTGTTTGACAAGGAAGTTACAGATTGGTGCAAAATGTCCATTGCGCTCTATCAGCACCATAGACACATGACACACTAATCAAAACATTTTTGGCAATGAAAATATAGACTGGCTAAAAAAGTCATTTGATCTGTAAATGAGGTATGGATCACTTGTCATACAGGTAGCAAGGCCAAATATCCACTTTCTCTATTCTGCTATAACAGCTTCCAATCTTCTGGGAAGGCTTTCCACTAGATGTTGGAACATTGCTGCTATAACAGCCTCCACTCTTCTGGGAAGGCTTTCCACTAGATGTTGGAACATTGCTGCTATAACAGCCTCCACTCTTCTGGGAAGGCTTTCCACTAGATGTTGGAACATTGCTGCTATAACAGCCTCCACTCTTCTGGGAAGGCTTTCCACTAGATGTTGGAACATTGCTGCTATAACAGCCTCCACTCTTCTGGGAAGGCTTTCCACTAGATGTTGGAACATTGCTGCTATAACAGCCTCCACTATTCTGGGAAGGCTTTCCACTAGATGCTGGAACATTGCTGCGGAGACTTGCTTCCATTTTGCCACAAGTGCATTAGTGAGGTAGGGCACTGATATTGGGCCATTAGGCCTGACTCGCAGTCAGCATTCCAATTCATCCCAAGGGTGTTCGATGGGCTTGAGATCAGGGCTATGTGCAGGCCAGTCAAGTTCTTCCCCACCGATCTCGACAAATCATTTCTACATGGACCTCACTTTGTACACGGGGGCATTGTCATGGTGAAACAGGAAAAGGCCGTCCCCAAACTGTTGCCACAAAGTTGGAAGTACAGAATCGTCTAAAATGCCATTGTATGCTGTAGCTTTAAGATTTCCCTTCACTGGAACTAAGGAGCCTAGACCGAACCATGAAAAACAGCCCCAGACCATTCTTCCTCCACCAAACTTGGCAATATGCATTCGGGCAGGTAGCGTTCTCCTGGCATCCGCCAAACCCAAATTCATCTGTCGGACTGCTAGATGGTGAAGAGTGATTCATCACTCTAGAGAACGCATTTCCACTGTTCCAGAGTTCAATGGCGATGAGCTTTACACCACTCCAGCTGACGCTTGGCATTGCGCATAGTGATCTTAGGCTTCCGTGCAGCTCTAGCAGGGCAGAAATTTGACACACTGACTCCTATGACGGTGCCACGTTGGAAGTCACTGAGCTATTCAGTAAGGCCATACTATGGAGATCGCATTGGCTGAGTGCTCGATTTTATACACCTGTCAGCCACGAGTGTGGCTGAAATAATTTGAAGGGCTGTCCACATATTTTTGTGTATATATAGTATTTGACCGGCCCCGATCTGAAGAAGGAGGGATTAAGTATAATAATACAACCCACTTGACACTCGGCTAATTGTCTCCAGCATAATGTGGAAATCATCACTCTCTCTCATTCTCAACGAACCTAAAGTTCAATTAAAAGTATAAAACTTTGATTAATTACCATTCCTTAATATCGGGCCGGGGTGGAGTGGCCTGCTCGGAGCTTAGCAGGGCCATCAACTCGGCCTTGGGTGTACGTTTTTAATTTGGATTCTTTTATTTCATGATGTCGCCAAGGAGTGTTTGATCGTTACTCGTTCAGTCTGAGCTCTCTGTGTCATTTCCTCCTGAAGGGTCCACACCGGCAGCACATAATGGCCCTTGTCTCCGCTCCTCAGCCTCCGATCCAGATGATTATGCCCTGCATCGCACCAGACAAATGCCAGTCTGCTTTCTCTGACTCACAATTAACTAAATGCCCTTATTTAAGAATGGGCATCTCATTCCGAGCACTGAGCTGGCATGAATGCAAAAAGACAAGTGTTGGGGCAATTGATCACCCCTCCTTATAAAGTGGAATGTCTTTCCCACAATAGAGAGTGGAGACTGGCTTCTTTCCAGGGAAAGGGCAGGCTGGCTTATTGTGATAGGAGCGCCCTTTTTAGTCCCACCACTGGTAATCCTAACTGCAGGCAAGTTTAAATAGTCCATTAAATGTACTCACCAATTGATGCAGTGAAAAGGGCATACCTGGGTGTGTGACGGCCAGTCAGACTCACAGAGAAAAGGGCATACCTGGGTGTGTGACGGCCAGTCAGACTCACAGAGAAAAGGACATACCTGGGTGTGTGACGGCCAGTCAGACTCACAGAGGAAAGGGCATACCTGGGTGTGTGACGGCCAGTCAGACTCACAGAGAAAAGGGCATACATGGGTGTGTGATGGCCAGTCAGGGTCACAGAGAAAAGGGCATACCTGGGTGTGTGACGGCCAGTCAGACTCACAGAGAAAAGGGCATACCTGGGTGTGTGATGGCCAGTCAAACTCACAGAGAAAAGGGCATACCTGGGTGTGTGACGGCCAGTCAGGCTCACAGAGAAAAGGGCATACCTGGGTGTGTGACGGACAGTCAGGCTCACAGAGAAAAGGGCATCCCTGGGTGTGTGACAGCCAGAGAAAAGGGCATACCTGGGGGTGTGACAGCCAGTCAAGCTCACAGAGAAAAGGGCATACCTGGGTGTGTGACGGACAGTCAGGCTCACAGAGAAAAGGGAATACCTGGGTGTGTGACAGCCAGAGAAAAGGGCATACCTGGGTGTGTGACAGCCAGTCAAGCTCACAGAGAAAAGGGCATACCTGGGTGTGTGACAGCCAGTCAGGCTCACGAAGAAAAGGGCATACCTGGGTGTGTGACGGAGTGTCAGGCTCACTGAGAAAAGGGCATCCCTGGGTGTGTGACAGCCAGAGAAAAGGGCATACCTGGGGGTGTGACAGCCAGTCAAGCTCACAGAGAAAAGGGCATACCTGGGTGTGTGACGGCCAGTCAGGCTCACAGAGAAAAGGGCATACCTGGGTGTGTGATGGCCAGTCAGACTCACAAAGAAAAGGGCATACCTGGGTGTGTGATGGCCAGTCAAGCTCACAGAGAAAAGGGCATACCTGGGTGTGTGATGGCCAGTCAAGCTCACAGAGAAAAGGGCATACCTGGGTGTGTGACGGCCAGTCAGGCTCACAGAGAAAAGGGCATACCTGGGCGTCTGACGGCCAGTCAGGCTCACAGAGAATATGAGATGCCACTGGCTCCTTTGGCCTTGCTTTAGTTTTAATATTTCACCATGAACATTATATCATTATGTGCAAAAAAATACTCCTAAAATCACGTCATACACACCAAACTCAGAAATAGCTAAAGATAAAGTTTGACCCCCCACCCCCGTGAGGCAAATTGGAAAGTGTATACCATCACCCCTTAGCTTCAGAAGATATCAACCATCTGTCCTCTAGTGTTGTCAATTAGAGAGAGAAATGCTTTGATTAATTCAACAACCCTAACAAGGGTAATATATAGTTTGTTGGCAGGTTTAGTTGCATAGCTTTCCTTTAATTACTGCACGTGTTTTCATTTAATAACACTTCTTAACAGTCCGCTGCTTTGAACACAATATGGTTTTCCCATTAGAATTCAGGCATTCTGGATTACCCTCATAGTTAGGGGATACTTGAAAGAAAGATAAACTGTGTTCAAACTGTGTTCTATTCTGATTTAACTGCAATAATGATACTAACAATTGAGCTCTTGATGGTCAACTCGAATTCCAATACAGATGTAGGATGCTGATGCAATATAACTTTCTTGTATCAACCCCTACAAAAATGTCCATGAATTATAATCCACATCATTTGCATTTCCTGATACTACAGTATTCCTGCTGTAGCAAACTGGCTCAAATTAAGATCCTACATCTGTAGCACCTTGGTACAATCCATTTCACTTCAGGCACCAATAATAAACAACGGTCTGTCGTAGAAGGCTAAACCCTGCAGTAAACTCAGATGTTGTGGCTGAGACACCAAGGGATGGAGAAAATATGCCTGAGAAAAAGAAAAAAAAAGGTCCAGCACTTACTAGAATATGATTTGCAATTGAAGCTTTGTGCATGTAGCAGCATGTTGCTAAACCACACATTTACGTTTCAGCTTTCTCAGAGCCTATGTGGATGGCGATCTGAGGAAGGCAGGCACGTGTGGTTTAGTAAGATGTTGCCATTTATGAGTTAACCCTTGGTTCATAATAAATATAAATCATTGTTTAGTGTTTCTGTATCAATATAGATGTTTTAAGAAAGTTAATTCCTTTGGGATCATTTTGACCCCCAGCCAAAAACAGCTACATCTGCCAATAGTCATTTGATATTTAGGACCTTTATTTGTATCTAGGTTTCTGTGGAGACATAATATCAAGTCATCCATACCACCAGAGGGTGGAGGTGGACCTGAATCTGTGATTTTTACTTGATAGACAGATAATCTGCCAAGATAAAGATCCTAAGAGTGTACTTTTCTATACCACATATTGTGTGACAGTGTAAAAAAACAAAATGACCTTATTTTTGTCCATATACAAATCAGTCAATGATATGAAAAGTCTATCAATGGTAGAAATACCTGATATAACTGCAATACAGGATTCAGATACACTCTGAATCTACAGAGAGATCTGTATTGGTGTGTATTCTCAGAAAAGTGGTCAGTCTAGGGCAAATGTACAACAAGTATTTATTTGATTCCAGATCTCCCTGGAGATATAATATTAAGTTATACATATCATCAGAGGGGAGGGGGACCTGTATCGTTGATTTTGACCAGATACACAGATCACCTGCAGAAATGAAGCATCTTATGTACTCACCTATAACTAGGTATGACCATGTACAAAAATTAAACTACCTTACATATAACTCAAAGCCATACAAAAATTGCTTGGTTGTAAAATAGTTGCCATTGAACTGAATATTTAGAATTAAAAAATAAAATGTGTACCTACAGAAAGCTGAAACCCTCCTCTCTTTGAGAGGGACACGAGGACGAAGCTTCTAAAGCTGTGTTTTTCCCGCAATTGCATTTTGAAATGGAATACGCTCAGAAAGCATTTTTCTCTCAGGGACATAGGGGGGAGGCAGCAGGACATGAGCATAATGCACTTTACTGTTTGACCAAATCATGGTTTTAGCCGCCCAAAAATACAACTCGCTCGAAAGAAAAGGCACCCTGGGAAATATGCAAAATAGGCATTACACCACACAGTGTTAAAATAACACCCACATTTATTTTACTGTAACACTACAGGTGATAATTTCGTTCACTGAGAACGTGTAACAGCATCAGCACTAAGCAAAGTGAGTCCAGTTTAGTCCAGCCAGTCAGTCTTGAGACAAGGTAAGAGTGGAATACAGAAGATTAACCTATTTGGTAAAAGACCAAGTCCATATTATGGTAAGAACAGCTCAAATATGCAAATAGAAATGGTAGTCCATCACTACTTTAAGACATGAAGGTCAGTCAAATTTCAGGAAATGTGAAAGTTTCTTCAAGCCCAATCGCAAAACCCATCAAGCTCTAAGATTAAACTGGCTCTCATGAGGACTGCCACAAGAATGGAAGACCCAGAGTTACCTCTGCTGCAGAGGATAAGTTCACTAGACTTACCAGCCTCAGAAATTGCAGCCCAAATAAATGTTTCACAGAGTTCAAGTAAAAGACACATCTCAACATCAACTGTTCAGAGAATACTATGTGAAACAGGCCTTCATGGTCGAATTGATGCAAGGAAACCACTACTAAAGGACACCAATAATAAGAAGAGACTTGCTTGGGCCAAGAAACAATGGTCCTTAGACTGGTGGAAATCTGTCCTTTAGTCTGATGAGTCCAAATTTGAGACTTTAAGTACCAACCCCTGTGTCATTGTGAGACGCAGAGTAGGTGAATGGATGATCTCTGCATGTGTGGTTCCAACCAAGAAGCATGGAGGAGGTGTGATGTTGTGTGGGTGCTTTGCTGGTGACACTGTTGGTGATTTATTTAGAATTCAAGGCACACTTAACCAGCATGGCTAACACAGCATTCTGCAGCGATACACCATCCCATCTGGTTTGCGCTTAGTGGGACTATCATTTGTTTTTCTTTTCAACAGGACAATGACCCAACACTCCTCCGGGCTATTTGACCAAGAAGGAGAGTGATGGAGTGCTGCATCAGCTGACCTGGCTTCCACAGTCACTCAACCTCAACCCAATTGAGATGGTTTGGGATGAGTTGGACAGGAGAGTGAAGGAAAAGCAGCCAACAAGTGCTCGCAATATGTGCGAACTTCTTCAAGAATGTGGGTACTACGGGTCGGCTGTCATTGTAAATAAGTATTTGTTCTTAACTGACTTGCCTTGTTAAATAAAGGTTATATAAAATATTTAAAAAATAAAGAGCTACAGTGGAGCCGGTTGAGAGCTTGAAGTTCATAGTTGTCCACATCACCAACAAACTGACATGGTCAAAGCACACCAAGATAGTCATGAAGAGGGCACGAGAAAACCTATTCCCCCTCAGGAGACTGAAAATATTTGGCATGGGTCCTCAGATTCTCAAAAGGTTCTAAGGCTGCACCATTGAGAGCATCCTGACTGGTTGCATCACTGCCTGGTATAGCAACAGCTCGGCCTCCAACTGTAAGGCACTACAGAGGGTAGTACGAATAGCCCAGTACATCACTGGGGCCAAGCTTCCTGCCATTCAGGACCTCTATACCAGGCGGTGTCAGAGGAAGGCCCAAAATATTGTCAAACACTCCAGCCACCCTAGTCATAGACTGTTCTCTCTGGTACCGCATGGCAAGCGGTACCAATACCATTTGCAAACCCCTTTGGTTAACATAGAGATTCTGGGAACATCAGAAGGTGGGGGAAAATGAACTATATTCTGGTAATCCGACCAATTGAACATATGCGGTGGTGCTTAATGAATATGATGTCAGTTCGGTTGTCATCTGAGACATTCTCATCAATGATAAGATGACATAAATTCTACAGTGGAAAGTCTACACATCAGAGTTATCATATTCACATGGAATTGTTGTTCAATTTAAATGTTTGAATATGAAATTATTTGTGATGGGATGAAATGTGATTTTAGCTTCTAAAATGTGAGATTAGGGTTTTCATAAGGTAGGGCTCTGCTCAATCAGTGGCCCACCCCTGTGAAGGGACATGGCCTATAAAACTTTTCAAACACGCCCTCTTCTCCCTTCCTATATAAAGCCTTGACGACAATATAACCTCCTGTTCCGAGCATGTGAGGACGACGGTTCGATGTCAGAATGGCTCAGATAATAACTACAGAACGAAGCCAACATCAGCGTGAGCTTTGGTTGCGAATGGTATGAACTTTGAACTCTTATTCACTACAGGAGTGATACTTCCTAGCCATAGCAACAGCAGCTGCAAATACAGGTTGGGAAGGAACAGACAGAGTATCCCGTCTACCACACAACGACGTTACTACAACGTATCCAATTTACCAGCAAATACATTCTTCAAAGGACAAAGGACTCGGTTGGGCAACACGGCCTTCCATCTACCACCAACCTACCGAAGTGTAGCTCAGAGTAAATATTTATTGCATTTTCCTTTTCCAAATGGGCGGTCATTTAGAATGCATAAGATACTGTATTTATGATAGCACAGCTTCTCCCTGTGTCCCTCAGTCTTCCCGCTCTTTCACTCAAACCCAGCCCCTTTTCTTTTGTGAAACAAGCTGTCATATCTGTTCCTTCCGCTAAGGACGTTGTCTTTTATGACGTCATTTGTAATCAAGTTATGATTAATTGTGTGTATGTGTAATTCTTTGTGATTAGTTAGGTATTTAGCAAATAAATAATTAAACCCAATTTTGTATTGCTAATTCAACTTGTTAGCCAGGTGTACATAGTGCACATAACCAAGAATTTACAACTTTCAGATGAGACTGAATTAAGGTGAGGATTAATATTGACTGCTATTGATGTAAAATATTACTAGGTCTTTAAGAGTTTATTCGGAAGATAACAGCTCTATAAATATTATTTTGTGGTGCCCCGACTCTCTAGTTAATTACATTTACATGATTACACTTCCGGGTTGGAGCGAGCGGTCGCATCTGCACTCGGTCCGCAGGTAGTATTACATTTCATTACATTTCATTATAGTACAACGGTTTGATTTGTCTAATCTTAGCAATTTCTTCTTAGCTAGCTACATAGCCGTCTTTGTATCATAGATAATTGCGTAATTATCGTATTTCGTCGTCCTAACGCAGTCTACACTGCCCTGCAGCTAGCCAGCTAGCTAACGTCCACCGTTAGCTAGTCCACCGTCTACCGATTAGCAGCACAACTATTACACTCAACTGAACGACTTGATTAGTGTAGTGTTAGCTAGCTACATAGTTGTCTTTGCTGTCTTCGTATCCAAGATAATTGTGTAGTTTAGAGTGTGTAGTTTTATGTCGTCCTTAACGTAGGAGACTCTGCTAGCTAGCCAACAGCTAGCCAACGTCTACCGAACAGAACTTCTGCACTCAACAATCCGGTCGCATTTCGCTTCGCTCCACAGGTAGTATCACATTTTTCATTTCATTTCATTACAGTACAACGGCTTGATTTGTTTGATCGTAGCTAGCTACATAGCTAGCTACATAGCCGTCTTTGTATCAAAGATAATTGTGTAGTCTAGAGCGATTTCCTAGGTTAGCTAGCCAGCTATTGTCGTTCTTTTAACGCAACGTAACGTAATCAACACTGCTAGCTAGCCAGCTAGCCCCGAATAGCAGCACAGTAGAAACTATTACACTCAACGGAACGACTTGATTAGTGTAGTGTCAACAACGCAGCCTCTGCCAGCTAGCCTACTTCAGCAGTACTGTATCATTTTAATCATTTTAGTCAATAAGATTCTTGCTACGTAAGCTTAACTTTCTGAACACTCGAGACGTGTAGTCCACTTGTCATTCCAATCTCCTTTGCATTAGCGTAGCCTCTTGTGTAGCCTGTCAACTATGTGTCTGTCTATCCCTGTTCTCTCCTCTCTGCACAGACCATACAAACGCTCCACACCGCGTGGCCGCGGCCACCCTAATCTGGTGGTCCCAGCGCGCACTACCCACGTGGAGTTCCAGGTCTCCGGTAGCCTCTGGAACTGCCGATCTGCGGCCAGCAAGGCAGAGTTCATCTCAGCCTATGCTTCCCTCCAGTCCCTCGACTTCTTGGCACTGACGGAAACATGGATCACCACAGACAACACTGCTACTCCTACTGCTCTCTCTTCGTCTGCCCACGTGTTCTCGCACACCCCGAGAGCTTCTGGTCAGCGGGGTGGTGGCACCGGGATCCTCATCTCTCCCAAGTGGTCATTCTCTCTTTCTCCCCTTACCCATCTGTCTATCGCCTCCTTTGAATTCCATGCTGTCACAGTTACTGTGACAGGTTAAAGGACATATTCATAGCCTGTTATACATTGAAAAGTATTAGTAAGTTCATAGTATGTGAGGATCTTAAAACATCTATGGTTAAAATATGCATTCAGTATTAGTTGATAGAGATTGATAACATTCATATAATTGTGTTAAAGTTCAAATCTGTCAAAGGGTACGAATTGTGAGAGTAATGTGTAAACGTTATATTGATTACTTTATTTTGTGGTGCCTAAAAGTGTTAATCTGTGATCTACGAAATGCTTTTAATCTATGAGCCGGAGATCGATTGCTCTGGTCTCCACCCATATTCCTGGGGAAATTCGCGGTCTTTTTCTCATTGAACTAAATGTTGACTTGAGAATACAACACCGTATCACTCTCGTGATTATTTCTCCCCTGTTTTCAGGTACTTTATTGATGATAAAAATAGTAATTTAAATGTTATAACTAGCGAACATGTCAAGAGTGTTTAAGGTGTGTTTTAGTAACGTCTTGAGGAAGGTAGAGTTAAGTTTGAAGAGAGTAATATTAGCCCTAATCGGTTGAAGTGAAGGATAGCATCGTACTGAGAGTAGCTGCCATTTTATGTCGATTGTGAATGAACGTGCGTGTTGTTAATAAGATATTTTGCTGTGTTATTTGTATAATGGGTTTTCTGTTATGTAATGTGTTACTTTTGTGAAATGATTGAACTAAATGTTGACTTGGGAATACAACACCGTATCACTCTCGTGATTATTTCTCCCCTGTTTTCAGGGGCGTAACATTACCAGCCCTTTCAAGCTTAACATCCTTATCATTTATCGCCCTCCAGGTTCCCTCGGAGAGTTCATCAATGAGCTTGATGCCTTGATAAGCTCCTTTCCTGAGGACGGCTCACCTCTCACAGTTCTGGGCGACTTTAACCTCCCCACGTCTACCTTTGACTCATTCCTCTCTGCCTCCTTCTTTCCACTCCTCTCCTCTTTTGACCTCACCCTCTCACCTTCCCCCCCGACTCACAAGGCAGGAAATACGCTCGACCTCATCTTTACTAGATGCTGTTCTTCCACTAACCTCGTTGCAACTCCCCTCCAAGTCTCCGACCACTACCTTGTATCCTTTTCCCTCTCGCTCTCATCCAACACTTCCCACACTGCCCCTACTCGGATGGTATCGCGCCGTCCCAACCTTCGCTCTCTCTCCCCCGCTACTCTCTCCTCTTCCATCCTATCATCTCTTCCCTCTGCTCAAACCTTCTCCAAACTATCTCCTGATTCTGCCTCCTCAACCCTCCTCTCCTCCCTTTCTGCATCCTTTGACTCTCTATGTCCCCTATCCTCCAGGCCGGCTCGGTCCTCCCCTCCCACTCCGTGGCTCGACGACTCATTGCGAGCTCACAGAACAGGGCTCCGGGCAGCCGAGCGGAAATGGAGGAAAACTCGCCTCCCTGCGGACCTGACATCCTTTCACTCCCTCCTCTCTACATTTTCCTCTTCTCTCTCTGCTGCTAAAGCCACTTTCTACCACTCTAAATTCCAAGCATCTGCCTCTAACCCTAGGAAGCTCTTTGCAACCTTCTCCTCCCTCCTGAATCCTCCTCCCCCTCCTCCCTCTCTGCAGATGACTTCGTCAACCATTTTGAAAAAGAAGGTCGACGACATCCGATCCTCGTTTGCTAAGTCAAACGACACCGCTGGTTCTGCTCACACTGCCCTACCCTGTGCTCTGACCTCTTTCTCCCCTCTCTCTCCAGATGAAATCTCGCGTCTTGTGACGGCCGGCCGCCCAACAACCTGCCCGCTTGACCCTATCCCCTCCTCTCTTCTCCAGACCATTTCCGGAGACCTTCTCCCTTACCTCACCTCGCTCATCAACTCATCCCTGACCGCTGGCTACGTCCCTTCCGTCTTCAAGAGAGCGAGAGTTGCACCCCTTCTGAAAAAACCTACACTCGATCCCTCCGATGTCAACAACTACAGACCAGTATCCCTTCTTTCTTTTCTCTCCAAAACTCTTGAACGTGCCGTCCTTGGCCAGCTCTCCCGCTATCTCTCTCAGAATGACCTTCTTGATCCAAATCAGTCAGGTTTCAAGACTAGTCATTCAACTGAGACTGCTCTTCTCTGTATCACGGAGGCGCTCCGCACTGCTAAAGCTAACTCTCTCTCCTCTGCTCTCATCCTTCTAGACCTATCGGCTGCCTTCGATACTGTGAACCATCAGATCCTCCTCTCCACCCTCTCCGAGTTGGGCATCTCCGGCGCGGCCCACGCTTGGATTGCGTCCTACCTGACAGGTCGCTCCTACCAGGTGGCGTGGCGAGAATCCGTCTCACACCACGTGCTCTCACCACTGGTGTCCCCAGGGCTCTGTTCTAGGCCCTCTCCTATTCTCGCTATACACCAAGTCACTTGGCTCTGTCATAACCTCACATGGTCTCTCCTATCATTGCTATGCAGACGACACACAATTAATCTTCTCCTTTCCCCCTTCTGATGACCAGGTGGCGAATCGCATCTCTGCATGTCTGGCAGACATATCAGTGCGGATGACGGATCACCACCTCAAGCTGAACCTCGGCAAGACGGAGCTGCTCTTCCTCCCGGGGAAGGACTGCCCGTTCCATGATCTCGCCATCACGGTTGACAACTCCATTGTGTCCTCCTCCCAGAGCGCTAAGAACCTTGGCGTGATCCTGGACAACACCCTGTCGTTCTCAACTAACATCAAGGCGGTGGCCCGTTCCTGTAGGTTCATGCTCTACAACATCCGCAGAGTACGACCCTGCCTCACACAGGAAGCGGCGCAGGTCCTAATCCAGGCACTTGTCATCTCTCGTCTGGATTACTGCAACTCGCTGCTGGCTGGGCTCCCTGCCTGTGCCATTAAACCCCTACAACTCATCCAGAACGCCGCAGCCCGTCTGGTGTTCAACCTTCCCAAGTTCTCTCACGTCACCCCGCTCCTCCGCTCCCTCCACTGGCTTCCAGTTGAAGCTCGCATCCGCTACAAGACCATGGTGCTTGCCTACGGAGCTGTGAGGGGAACGGCACCTCAGTACCTCCAGGCTCTGATCAGGCCCTACACCCAAACAAGGGCACTGCGTTCATCCACCTCTGGCCTGCTCGCCTCCCTACCACTGAGGAAGTACAGTTCCCGCTCAGCCCAGTCAAAACTGTTCGCTGCTCTGGCCCCCCAATGGTGGAACAAACTCCCTCACGACGCCAGGACAGCGGAGTCAATCACCACCTTCCGGAGACACCTGAAACCCCACCTCTTTAAGGAATACCTAGGATAGGATAAAGTAATCCCTCTCACCCCCCCTCCCCCTTAAACGATTTAGATGCACTACTGTTCCACTGGATGTCATAAGGTGAATGCACCAATTTGTAAGTCGCTCTGGATAAGAGCGTCTGCTAAATGACTTAAATGTAATGTAAATGTAATTAGCTCAATCAGGTAATATTAATTACGGAGAAATTGTTTTATAGAATAGCATGTCATATCACTTAATCCGGCATAGCCAAAGACACGACAAGTAAAATACGTTTATTTACTCATATCTGCTGTCCTGCGCCTGACTCCTATACACCAGCTACACACAGACTTCCTTACACCCTGTTTGGGTCAATAAACATCTGTGACTCTAGCTGACTGCATCTGGGTCTTATCCTGAGTTCTAATACTCATGAAGTGTGAAGGAGGAAAGATGTGAAAGTCACAGGAGTATATGTAAAATAATGTTAAAAGAAAAGCTTGCTTATTTTATCCAGGGAAAATTCTTCAAGATCTGGCAAAGTGGCAATCAAAGGGAATCAATCAAATGAACAGGTCTCAACAAAATTATATTTAGGTAAAATACAGTCGTTTTCAATCCATGAAGAAAAAGCTATTTATTTATCTATTGGTGAAGACCTCTCCATAAGGGTAGCATCACTGTTACATTTCCATAAACCTCAAGACAGGCTTTGTGTGAAGACACAAAGGTTGATTGATTGCCTTTATATTTTCTTCGTCATTATGCTACAAGTATTCCACATAATATACCAGGTAACCTTCAGTCGACTACGGGCAACAATAAACACTTGTCAAACGAGACAGAAATAATGTAGTGCCCTTTGCAGGAAGAAACACAAATTAGCAATTTCTCGCAAAATACATGGTATGTCAATTCAAATTCGGACGGCCCCCACATTTTCAATTATTGTCTGAATTAGTTCATACATCTTGTTTTGTTCATCTTACCTTAACTTGATTGTCTTACCTTAACTCAATTGTCTTATCTTAACTTAATTATCTTACCTTAAATCCATTCATCTGGGAGAATTTTCATGACCCTCCTTCTTATCGGATAATTAATGGTTTCCCTGTGTGTGTGTGTATGCGCGAGAGACAGCGATAACAAGAACATTATGAGACTAGTATCACTGTCTAGAAGCAACCAACAATGATATTTTCTAAGGGGTAAGCGAGAGCCATTAGCAACACATTGGTAGTGTGTGTTAAAGTCGTGAACTAGATAATATTTCTGGAAAAAAGTCTGACAAATGTGAAAATCCAAGAGACGTGTTATGTTGGTAGATTAAGTTTATATGGTCCTGGGCTTCAGTTTGAGAAAACTTCGAGATCATCATTAACATCATTAAATATTTTACCGAAACGATCCGTTTCGAAGGAACAAAACTTGTCTATCACACTACGTTACAAGCAAGTCAGGTGAATGAGTAATGAAACATTGGCTCTTTAAAAAGCTCCAATCAGATCCACCAGTCTCTACAGACTTAATTACCTTCTCCCCTCTCTCACTTTAGCGAAGGGTGGCATGTTTGTGCCTCCAAATCCATATTATATAATCTCTGAGGTCATTTACGAAACCCCGGCCAGAAAGTGAATTGTCTGTGAACCTCCCACCTAGACAGGGTTTCCTCCTCCTTCCTTTCCGCCTTCCTCACACTCACTGAGTTCTAACAGTCAAGGTCTTATGGGTAAGAAAAGGTGAAGCGGGGGTGGCTGTTTGAAGCGCTGCTCATTTTAGTTGGAGGTGTCCAATTAGTTTGGTTTTCCCAGTCCCATAACGTTGAGTGATGGTGGGCCCGAATGAGCTAAATGAAAGCCCAGGTATATGATGTAATGATGCATTTCCAAAATTGCATGTGACCCCAGCAAAAGACCCTGGACCTTGTTAAATACACATGGAAAAGCATGTCTAATTATTTCATTTAGACTTATAATTCTACACTGGAGAAAAAAACATTTGAACTGGAAATGATTAGAGCTCGTTTCTGTTACGGGTAAGTTAAGAAGTGTCACACGGGGTAGTGACAGTCACCATAGTATAGCACTGTTTTTCCCCCCAAAAACCGCAGTGGCAATCGTGGCAAAAGTTCAGAAAGAATTCTAAATCAACACGTGACAGAAGCAGAGGCTTTCTAATTTCAGTGAAAAACAATACAGTGAAAAGAGGGGCCCTTTGTGGAGAGATTTCAATCATTTTCAGCCCAGCCACTACCTGTGACACTGGCTTTCCTCTTGAGCCCAGAGGCATGTTACCAATCCCTGGAGGACATTGCTGCGTGCAAATGATATTCTCTCCTATCCTCAAGGCTACAGACATGATACTATGGAGTCGCTGGTTGATGGATATCACCATATTTTTTATCTTCATCTGACTGTTTGATCTGAAACATCAAATAGTTATCTCTGCTTGCTGACCTCAAGACTACCTCAAACTGGTGATAACGCCCCTAACATGTATGCCAGGATAACATTAATTAAAGACACCTTTACTAAATCTATCAAATTTGTCATCATATTGAGTAAATTCAACAATACGTTTTAGAATTGCTGTTCTTTTTCCATCTTCATCTGTTCTATCGGTGTACAGCAGAAGGAGAATGGGCAGAAGAGAATATAAACTTTCTCCATTACAAACAAACAGAAAAAGCCGTGGTCCACAGGCTAACGTTTACTCAAGAGAAGTGCCCAGCGCTCAGAGGCCTCATAGAGAAAAGCAAACACCAGCCTTTATCCCCCTATCATCCTTGCCTACAGGAGGGAGTACAATTGTTGCTTCGAGTTCCGAAGAGGCCTGGTGGATGCTTAGAGATCACAGGTCATGTTAGCACTATCCCGAGGTTTGAGCTGACATTTAAAATGGGGATTTGGCCAGGATTTCTCTACGGTGTCTGTGGCTACCGGAAATCGGCTTAGATGAAAAGCTACTTTCCGATTCACACTCGCCAGAGCTTGGAAATGAGGTGAGCTATGAGCCTTGAAGACTATGCCAATGTTGGGGCCCTTAGGGGCCTTGCCTCGGAATGTGGCCGAGCAAATGTGAAGGTAGGATGCCAGGCGCTATGGTGCTGTATCTACATGGTAGAGTGTATACTCTGTGGAGTATCTTTTGTATCGCTACACGGTAGAGTGTATACTCTGTGGAGTATCTGCTGTATCTCTACACGGTAGAGTGTATACTCTGTGGAGTATTACACAGTAGAGTGTATACTCTGTGGAGTATCTGCTGTATCGCTACATGGTAGAGTGTATACTCTGTGGAGTATTACACAGTAGAGTGTGTACTCTGTGGAGTATCTGCTGTATCTCTACACGGTAGAGTGTATACTCTGTGGAGTATTACACAGTAGAGTGTATATTCTGTGGAGAATCTGCTGTATCTCTACACGGTAGAGTGTATACTCTGTGGAGTATTACACAGTAGAGTGTATACTCTGTGGAGTATCTGCTGTATCTCTACACGGTAGAGTGTATACTCTGTGAAGTATCTGAGCAGTCCACACTGCACATACAGTCCTTCTGTGATATACGGGCACAATCAAAATCCATGGGTAGAAGTAAAAAAATGGCAAAAGCTTATGAGATTTTTATTTTATTTATTTAACTAGGCAAGTCAGTTAAGAACAGATTCTTATTTTACAATGACGGCCTACCCCGGCCAAAACTTCGAACCTGGACGACGCTGAGCCAATTGTGATACAGCCCAAGATCGAACCAGGGTCTGTAAAATAAGCCATGCATTAAAAAATGTACCTAATTACACAACGAAAGGAATGTCTTAACTCCTAGGTTTGGTTATTACAGCATGCTTGAGCAGAGGGTTTAAGATGGGAGTCAAATACAATCTATGGGAGGATGTTTGTACAAACCGAATTGTCAGTTAGTGAATTTGGGTTATCACAGGGGCAGTGCAGTGCAGGAGTACCACTACAACTTTTACATTAATGAAATCTGAGATAATATCACAGAAGAACATAGAGAGAGTAAAGGATCTCTCGAACAGTAGACGTCTATGTGTCCTCTCTGGCTCATTATTCCCAAACTGTACCAGGGGCGTAATGGCCAAGCCAAAGAGGCATTGGCAGCACACCCAGAGAGAGGCAGCCTTCTGGACCATTCTCAGACTGCAGAGAAAATACATCTGAGATGCCTTTGTCAAACTTCAACATCCCGGGATGCCATAGTCCCTGGGCGAAAGAAGTCCATCCTCGTAGAAGAAGTTATATGGCCACGTAGCAGCAAATTGCAAGCTTTTCCTTTTTGGGTGACGAGACGAGACGAGACAAGACGAGCAAAGACGAGACGAGAGGAGAGGAGAGCAAAGGCCATCTAGCTATAGTTACACACCACGCTATGCTTATTGTGAAACAGAGAGTAGGTAGTGGACCACTGTGAGCTTATTGTGAAACAGAGAGTAGGTAGTGGACCACGCTATGCTTATTGTGAAACAGAGAGAAGGTAGTGGACCACGCTATGCTTATTGTGAAACAGAGAGAAGGTAGTGGACCACTCTATGCTTATTGTGAAACAGAGAGAAGGTAGTGGACCACGCTATGCTTATTGTGAAACAGAGAGAAGGTAGTGGACCACACTATGCTTATTGTGAAACAGAGAGTAGGTAGTGGACCACTCTATGCTTATTGTGAAACAGAGAGAAGGTAGTGGACCACGCTATGCTTATTGTGAAACAGAGAGTAGGTAGTGGACCACACTATGCTTATTGTGAAACAGAGAGTAGGTAGTGGACCACGCTATGCTTATTGTGAAACAGAGAGTAGGTAGTGGACCACACTATGCTTATTGTGAAACAGAGAGTAGGTAGTGGACCACACTATGCTTATTGTGAAACAGAGAGAAGGTAGTGGACCACTCTATGCTTATTGTGAAACAGAGAGTAGGTAGTGGACCACGCTATGCTTATTGTGAAACAGAGAGTAGGTAGTGGACCACACTATGCTTATTGTGAAACAGAGAGTAGGTAGTGGACCACACTATGCTTATTGTGAAACAGAGAGAAGGTAGTGGACCACTCTATGCTTATTGTGAAACAGAGAGAAGGTAGTGGACCACGCTATGCTTATTGTGAAACAGAGAGAAGGTAGTGGACCACGCTATGCTTATTGTGAAACAGAGAGAAGGTAGTGGACCACGCTATGCTTATTGTGAAACAGAGAGTAGGTAGTGGACCACACTATGCTTATTGTGAAACAGAGAGTAGGTAGTGGACCACTCTATGCTTATTGTGAAACAGAGAGAAGGTAGTGGACCACGCTATGCTTATTGTGAAACAGAGAGTAGGTAGTGGACCACACTATGCTTATTGTGAAACAGAGAGAAGGTAGTGGACCACGCTATGCTTATTGTGAAACAGAGAGAAGGTAGTGGACCACGCTATGCTTATTGTGAAACAGAGAGTAGGTAGTGGACCACACTATGCTTATTGTGAAACAGAGAGTAGGTAGTGGACCACACTATGCTTATTGTGAAACAGAGAGAAGGTAGTGGACCACGCTATGCTTATTGTGAAACAGAGAGTAGGTAGTGGACCACACTATGCTTATTGTGAAACAGAGAGTAGGTAGTGGACCACTCTATGCTTATTGTGAAACACTCTATGCTTAGAGAAGGTAGTGGACCACGCTATGCTTATTGTGAAACAGAGAGTAGGTAGTGGACTACTCTATGCTTATTGTGAAACAGAGAGAAGGTAGTGGACCACGCTATGCTTATTGTGAAACAGAGACTAGGTAGTGGACCACTCTATGCTTATTGTGAAACAGAGACTAGGTAGTGGACCACGCTATGCTTATTGTGAAACAGAGACTAGGTAGTGGACCACTCTATGCTTATTGTGAAACAGAGAATAGGTAGTGGACCACTCTATGCTTATTGTGAAACAGAGACTAGGTAGTGGACCACACTATGCTTATTGTGAAACAGAGACTAGGTAGTGGACCACTCTATGCTTATTGTGAAACAGAGACTAGGTAGTGGACCACACTATGCTTATTGTGAAACAGAGAGTAGGTAGTGGACCACACTATGCTTATTGTGAAACAGAGAGAAGGTAGTGGACCACGCTATGCTTATTGTGAAACAGAGACTAGGTAGTTGACCACTCTATGCTTATTGTGAAACAGAGACTAGGTAGTGGACCACGCTATGCTTATTGTGAAACAGAGAGTAGGTAGTGGACCACTCTATGCTTATTGTGAAACAGAGAGAAGGTAGTGGACCACGCTATGCTTATTATGAAACAGAGAGAAGGTAGTGGACCACGCTATGCTTATTGTGAAACAGAGACTAGGTAGTGGACCACTCTATGCTTATTGTGAAACAGAGAGTAGGTAGTGGACCACTCTATGCTTATTGTGAAACAGAGAGTAGGTAGTGGACCACGCTATGCTTATTGTGAAACAGAGAGAAGGTAGTGGACCACGCTATGCTTATTGTGAAACAGAGAGAAGGTAGTGGACCACTCTATGCTTATTGTGAAACAGAGAGAAGGTAGTGGACCACGCTATGCTTATTGTGAAACAGAGAGTAGGTAGTGGACCACGCTATGCTTATTGTGAAACAGAGAGAAGGTAGTGGACCACTCTATGCTTATTGTGAAACAGAGAGTAGGCAGTGGACCACACTATGCTTATTGTGAAACAGAGAGAAGGTAGTGGACCACGCTATGCTTATTGTGAAACAGAGAGTAGGTAGTGGACCACTCTATGCTTATTGTGAAACAGAGAGAAGGTAGTGGACCACGCTATGCTTATTGTGAAACAGAGACTAGGTAGTGGACCACTCTATGCTTATTGTGAAACAGAGACTAGGTAGTGGACCACGCTATGCTTATTGTGAAACAGAGACTAGGTAGTGGACCACTCTATGCTTATTGTGAAACAGAGAATAGGTAGTGGACCACTCTATGCTTATTGTGAAACAGAGACTAGGTAGTGGACCACACTATGCTTATTGTGAAACAGAGACTAGGTAGTGGACCACTCTATGCTTATTGTGAAACAGAGACTAGGTAGTGGACCACACTATGCTTATTGTGAAACAGAGAGTAGGTAGTGGACCACACTATGCTTATTGTGAAACAGAGAGAAGGTAGTGGACCACGCTATGCTTATTGTGAAACAGAGACTAGGTAGTTGACCACTCTATGCTTATTGTGAAACAGAGACTAGGTAGTGGACCACGCTATGCTTATTGTGAAACAGAGAGTAGGTAGTGGACCACTCTATGCTTATTGTGAAACAGAGAGAAGGTAGTGGACCACGCTATGCTTATTGTGAAACAGAGAGAAGGTAGTGGACCACGCTATGCTTATTGTGAAACAGAGAGTAGGTAGTGGACCACTCTATGCTTATTGTGAAACAGAGAGTAGGTAGTGGACCACTCTATGCTTATTGTGAAACAGAGAGTAGGTAGTGGACCACGCTATGCTTATTGTGAAACAGAGAGAAGGTAGTGGACCACGCTATGCTTATTGTGAAACAGAGAGTAGGTAGTGGACCACACTATGCTTATTGTGAAACAGAGAGAAGGTAGTGGACCACGCTATGCTTATTGTGAAACAGAGAGTAGGTAGTGGACCACGCTATGCTTATTGTGAAACAGAGAGAAGGTAGTGGACCACGCTATGCTTATTGTGAAACAGAGAGAAGGTAGTGGACCACTCTATGCTTATTGTGAAACAGAGAGAAGGTAGTGGACCACGCTATGCTTATTGTGAAACAGAGAGTAGGTAGTGGACCACGCTATGCTTATTGTGAAACAGAGAGAAGGTAGTGGACCACTCTATGCTTATTGTGAAACAGAGAGTAGGCAGTGGACCACACTATGCTTATTGTGAAACAGAGAGTAGGTAGTGGACCACGCTATGCTTATTGTGAAACAGAGACTAGGTAGTGGACCACTCTATGCTTATTGTGAAACAGAGAGAAGGTAGTGGACCACGCTATGCTTATTGTGAAACAGAGAGTAGGTAGTGGACCACGCTATGCTTATTGTGAAACAGAGACTAGGTAGTGGACCACTCTATGCTTATTGTGAAACAGAGACTAGGTAGTGGACCACTCTATGCTTATTGTGAAACAGAGAGTAGGTAGTGGACCACACTATGCTTATTGTGAAACAGAGAGTAGGACCACACTAGTGGACCACACTATGCTTATTGTGAAACAGAGAGTAGGTAGTGGACCACTCTATGCTTATTGTGAAACAGAGAGTAGGTAGTGGACCACACTATGCTTATTGTGAAACAGAGACTAGGTAGTGGACCACTCTATGCTTATTGTGAAACAGAGAGTAGGTAGTGGACCACACTATGCTTATTGTGAAACAGAGAGTAGGCAGTGGACCACACTATGCTTATTGTGAAACAGAGAGTAGGTAGTGGACCACTCTATGCTTATTGTGAAACAGAGAGAAGGTAGTGGACCACACTATGCTTATTGTGAAACAGAGAGAAGGTAGTGGACCACTCTATGCTTATAGTGGACCACTCTATGCTTATTGTGAAACAGAGACTAGGTAGTGGACCACTCTATGCTTATTGTGAAACAGAGAGTAGGTAGTGGACCAATCTATGCTTATTGTGAAACAGAGAGAAGGTAGTGGACCACGCTAACTTATTGTGAAACAGAGAGAAGGTAGTGGACCACTCTATGCTTATTGTGAAACAGAGAGTAGGTAGTGGACCACGCTATGCTTATTGTGAAACAGAGAGTAGGTAGTGGACCACTCTATGCTTATTGTGAAACAGAGAGAAGGTAGTGGACCACGCTATGCTTATTGTGAAACAGAGAGTAGGTAGTGGACCACTCTATGCTTATTGTGAAACAGAGAGTAGGTAGTGGACCACTCTATGCTTATTGTGAAACAGAGAGAAGGTAGTGGACCACACTATGCTTATTGTGAAACAGAGAGTAGGTAGTGGACCACGCTATGTTTATTGTGAAACAGAGAGTAGGTAGTGGACCCACTATGCTTATTGTGAAACAGAGAGTAGGTAGTGGACCACTGCTATGCTTATTGTGAAACAGAGAGAAGGTAGTGGACCACACTATGCTTATTGTGAAA
Organism: Oncorhynchus nerka; assembly: GCF_034236695.1. Lineage (NCBI taxonomy): Eukaryota > Metazoa > Chordata > Actinopteri > Salmoniformes > Salmonidae > Oncorhynchus > Oncorhynchus nerka. The sequence goes on from NC_088397.1 coordinate 86,590,388, forward strand.
CAGAGAGTAGGTAGTGGACCACGCTATGCTTAGGTGTGAAACAGAGAGAAGGTAGTGGACCACTCTATGCTTATTGTGAAACAGAGAGAAGGTAGTGGACCACTGTGAGCTTATTGTGAAACAGAGAGTAGGTAGTGGACCACTCTATGCTTATTGTGAAACAGAGAGTAGGTAGTGGACCACGCTATGCTTATTGTGAAACAGAGAGTAGGTAGTGGACCACTCTATGCTTATTGTGAAACAGAGAGTAGGTAGTGGACCACTCTATGCTTATTGTGAAACAGAGAGTAGGTAGTGGACCACACTATGCTTATTGTGAAACAGAGAGTAGGTAGTGGACCACTCTATGCTTATTGTGAAACAGAGAGTAGGTAGTGGACCACTCTATGCTTATTGTGAAACAGAGAGTAGGTAGTGGACCATTCTATGCTTATGCTTATGAAACAGAGAGTGTGAAACAGAGAAGGTAGTGGACCACTCTATGCTTATTGTGAAACAGAGTGTAGGTAGTGGACCACTCTATGCTTATTGTGAAACAGAGAGTAGGTAGTGGACCACTCTATGCTTATTGTGAAACAGAGAGTAGGTAGTGGACCACTCTATGCTTATTGTGAAACAGAGAGTAGGTAGTGGACCACTCTATGCTTATTGTGAAACAGAGAGAAGGTAGTGGACCACACTATGCTTATTGTGAAACTAGGTAGTGGACCACTGGACCACACTATGCTTATTGTGAAACAGAGAGTAGGTAGTGGACTTATTGTGAAACAGGTAGTGGACCACTCTATGCTTATTGTGAAACAGAGAGTAGGCAGTGGACCACACTATGCTTATTGTGAAACAGAGAGTAGGTAGTGGACCACTCTATGCTTATTGTGAAACAGAGAGAAGGTAGTGGACCACACTATGCTTATTGTGAAACAGAGAGAAGGTAGTGGACCACACTAAACTTATTGTGAAACAGAGACTAGGTAGTGGACCACACTATGCTTATTGTGAAACAGAGAGTAGATAGTGGACCACACTATGCTTATTGTGAAACAGAGAGTAGGTAGTGGACCACTGTGAGCTTATTGTGAAACAGAGAGAAGGTAGTGGACCACTGTGAACTTATTGTGAAACAGAGAGAAGGTAGTGGACCACTCTATGCTTATTGTGAAACAGAGAGAAGGTAGTGGACCACTCTATGCTTATTGTGAAACAGAGAGTAGGTAGTGGACCAATGTGAGCTTATTGTGAAACAGAGAGAAGGTAGTGGACCACTGTGAACTTATTGTGAAACAGAGAGAAGGTAGTGGACCACTCTATGCTTATTGTGAAACAGAGAGTAGGTAGTGGACCACGCTATGCTTATTGTGAAACAGAGAGTAGGTAGTGGCCCACTCTATGCTTATTGTGAAACAGAGAGTAGGTAGTGGACCACTCTATGCTTATTGTGAAACAGAGAGTAGGTAGTGGACCACTCTATGCTTATTGTGAAACAGAGAGTAGGTAGTGGACCACTCTATGCTTATTGTGAAAACAGAGAGAAGGTAGTAGACCACTGTGAGCTTATTGTGAAACAGAGAGAAGGTAGTGGACCACGCTATGTTTATTGTGAAACAGAGAGTAGGTAGTGGACCACTGTGAGCTTATTGTGAAACAGAGAGTAGGTAGTGGACCACTGTGAGCTTATTGTGAAACAGAGAGTAGGTAGTGGCCCACTCTATGCTTATTGTGAAACAGAGAGTAGGTAGTGGACCACACTATGCTTATTGTGAAACAGAGAGAAGGTAGTGGACCACTCTATGCTTATTGTGAAAACAGAGAGAAGGTAGTGGACCACTGTGAGCTTATTGTGAAACAGAGAGAAGGTAGTGGACCACTGTGAGCTTATTGTGAAACAGAGAGAAGGTAGTGGACCACACTATGCTTATTGTGAAACAGAGAGTAGGTAGTGGACCACGCTATGCTTATTGTGAAACAGAGAGAAGGTAGTGGACCACTCTATGCTTATTGTGAAAACAGAGAGAAGGTAGTGGACCACTGTGAGCTTATTGTGAAACAGAGAGTAGGTAGTGGACCACTGTGAGCTTATTGTGAAACAGAGAGTAGGTAGTGGACCACTCTATGCTTATTGTGAAACAGAGAGTAGGTAGTGGACCACTCTATGCTTATTGTGAAACAGAGAGTAGGTAGTGGACCACTCTATGCTTATTGTGAAACAGAGAGTAGGTAGTGGACCACTGTGAGCTTATTGTGAAACAGAGAGTAGGTAGTGGACCACTGTGAGCTTATTGTGAAACAGAGAGTAGGTAGTGGACCACTCTATGCTTATTGTGAAACAGAGAGTAGGTAGTGGACCATTCTATGCTTATTGTGAAACAGAGAGAAGGTAGTGGACCACTCTATGCTTATTGTGAAACAGAGTGTAGGTAGTGGACCACTCTATGCTTATTGTGAAACAGAGAGTAGGTAGTGGACCACTCTATGCTTATTGTGAAACAGAGAGTAGGTAGTGGACCACTCTATGCTTATTGTGAAACAGAGAGTAGGTAGTGGACCACTGTGAGCTTATTGTGAAACAGAGAGAAGGTAGTGGACCACACTATGCTTATTGTGAAACCGAGAGTAGGTAGTGGACCACTCTATGCTTATTGTGAAACAGAGAGTAGGTAGTGGACCACTGTGAGCTTATTGTGAAACAGAGAGAAGGTAGTGGACCACTCTATGCTTATTGTGAAAACAGAGAGTAGGTAGTGGACCACACTATGCTTATTGTGAAACAGAGAGTAGGTAGTGGACCACTCTATGCTCATTGTGCTTTGGCAAAGTGGGTGGGGTTATATCCTTCCTGTTTGACCCATTCCGAGGGTGTCCTCGGATGGGGCCACAGTGTCTCCTGACCCCTCCTGTCTCAGTCTCCAGTATTTATGCTGCAGTAGTTTATGTGTCAGGGGGCTAGGGTCAGTTTGTTATATCTGGAGTACTTCTCCTGTCCTATCTGGTGTCCTGTGTGAATTTAGGTATGCTCTCTCTAATTCTCTCTTTCTTTCTCTCTTTCTTTCTCTCTCTCTCGGAGGACCTGAGCCCTCGGACCATGCCTCAGGACTACCTGACATGGTGACTCCTTGCTGTCGCCAGTCCACCTGGCCATGCTGCTGCTCCAGTTTCAACTGTTCTGCCTGTGATTATTATTATTTGACCATGCTGGTCATTTATGAACATTTGAACATCTTGGCCATGTTCTGTTATAATCTCCACCCGGCACAGCCAGAAGAGGACTGGCCACCCCACATAGCCTGGTTCCTCTCTATCTTTCTTCCTAGGTTTTGGCCTTTCTAGGGAGTTTTTCCTAGCCACCGTGCTTCTACACCTGCATTGCTTGCTGTTTGGGGATTTAGGCTGGGTTTCTGTACAGCACTTTGAGATATCAGCTGATGTACGAAGGGCTATATAAATACATTTGATTTGATATGATTATTGTGAAACAGAGAGTAGGTAGTGGACCACTCTATGCTTATTGTGAAACAGAGAATAGGTAGTGGACCACTCTATGTTTATTGTGAAACAGAGAGTAGGTAGTGGACCACTCTGTGCTTATTGTGAAACAGAGAGTAGGTAGTGGACCACACTATGCTTATTGTGAAACAGAGAGTAGGTAGTGGACCACTGTGAGCTTATTGTGAAACAGAGAGAAGGTAGTGGACCACGCTATGCTTATTGTGAAACAGAGAGAAGGTAGTGGACCACTCTATGCTTATTGTGAAACAGAGACTATGTAGTGGACCACTCTATGCTTATTGTGAAACAGAGAGAAGGCAGTGGACCACTCTGTGCTTATTGTGAAACAGAGAGAAGGCAGTGGACCACTCTATGCTTATTGTGAAACAGAGAGTAGGTAGTGGACCACTCTATGCTTATTGTGAAACAGAGACTAGGTAGTGGACCACACTATGCTTATTGTGAAACAAAGAGTAGGTAGTGGACCACTGTGAGCTTATTGTGAAACAGAGAGAAGGTAGTGGACCACTGTGAGCTTATTGTGAAACAGAGAGAAGGTAGTGGACCACGCTATGTTTATTGTGAAACAGAGAGAAAGCAGTGGACCACTCTATGCTTATTGTGAAACAGAGAGTAGGTAGTGGACCACTCTATGCTTATTGTGAAACAGAGAGTAGGTAGTGGACCACTCTATGCTTATTGTGAAACAGAGACTAGGTAGTGGACCACACTATGCTTATTGTGAAACAGAGAGTAGGTAGTGGACCACTGTGAGCTTATTGTGAAACAGAGAGAAGGTAGTGGACCACTGTGAACTTATTGTGAAACAGAGAGAAGGTAGTGGACCACTCTATGCTTATTGTGAAACAGAGAGAAGGTAGTGGACCACTCTATGCTTATTGTGAAACAGAGAGAAGGTAGTGGACCACTCTATGCTTATTGTGAAACAGAGAGAAGGTAGTGGACCACTCTATGCTTATTGTGAAACAGAGAGAAGGTAGTGGACCACTCTATGCTTATTGTGAAACAGAGAGAAGGTAGTGGACCACTCTATGCTTATTGTGAAACAGAGAGAAGGTAGTGGGAAGGTGTTGAGGATTAACTGCTTTTGGGCAAACTCTGAACAACTCAATGACATTCCACATATTTGTCTTCAAGGCTTTTTGAAAGAATAGCACTTTAGCCTTCTCCCTACTCCAACCTTACTGCAACACATTTGTAATAACCAACGCTTACCTTGCCTTGGAGGAGTTCCAGTGTTGTGTTGGAAAGTCAGAGCCAGCTAACTAATATAGCATCTCTCTGTTTGAGCAGGGTGTTTCTGTAGGTTAAACTTGCTAGCTGCATTTGCTAGCTAAGTATATTAAACTGAAAGTGAAAACATTTTTGGAAATATTTCTCTCTCTCATTTTGGAAGAAATGAATTTGTTCAAAACTGCTCAACTATTGTCTTTCACTCTCTTTGAGTCAACTACTCGCCATATTGTATACACTGCAGTGATAGCTAGCTGTTGCTTATGGTTTCAGTACTAGATTAATTATCTGATCCTTTGATTGGGTGGACAACATGTCAGTTCATGCTGCAAAAACTCTGATGGGCTGGAGGACGTCCTCCGGAAGTTGTCATAATTACTGTGTTAGTTTATGGAAGTGGGTGAGAACCATGAGCCTCCTAGGTTTTGTATTGAAGTCAATGTACCCAGAGGAGGACGGAAGCTAGCTGTCCTCCGGCTACACCATGGTGCTACCCTACAGAGTACTGTTGAGGATAACTTTTTAAATGTTATACTATTTTCATTTGAATGAAAATCACTGAGGAGGATGGTCCTACACTTCCTCCTCTGTAGGAGCCTCCACTGAACTTGCCGTACCTTCAGGCAGCAGACGCCATTACAGAGTTCCACTTCGTTCAGCAAAACAACACGAAACTGCCTTTGCAGTGGGGTAAGGAACGAAAACACTGGACACTGGAGAATTGCCTGGTCTGATGAGTCCTGGTTCCTGCTGTTTCACACTGATGGAATGACTAGGGTATGGAGAAAACCACATGAGTACATGCATCCATCTAGCGTGTCAACATTACAGGCTAGTGGTGGTGTGATGGTGTGGGATGTGTTTTCATGGCACACACTGGGCCCCTTGATCAAAGTGAAGCAATGTTTGAATGCCACAGGATATCTGAGCATCATTGCCAATCAGGTGCATCCCTTCATGAAAGCAGTGTATCCATCTCCAAATTTTTTTTTTTTGCAGGATAATGCTCCATGCCACAAGGATAGGATTGCTCCATGAACACGACAGTGAATTCAGCTTACTGCAGTGGCCTGCCCAGTCACCAGATGGCAATTCAATTGAGCATCTGCGGGATGAGATGGAACAAGCTATTCGGAGTAGAGATCCACTACCAGCCAACTTGCCACAACCGTGGGAAGCATTGTAGTCAACATGGGCCAGCATCCCTGTGGAAAGCTATCGAAACTTTGTATTGTCCATGCCCCAACAAATTGAGGCTGTTCCGAGGACAACAAAGGTAGGTGTTCCTAATGTTTTGTACACTCCGTGTATATTTCCACAATATGAGGTTGAAATAATACCGTAAAAAAGTATATGATAATACTCTTTAAGTGTACATTTTCTGCCTATTTTAAGAGCGTTTTGGCCTGCCTGGTGACATCACCAGGTGGTAAATTAGTTAGTAGACCAAATAGAGTTCCAGACCTCTTCTGTTAATTTTCAGTTTCCCCCTCCTCACTCAGACCATTCAAAGACAGTCCTAGCAAAATTCTTGCTTGAGAAATTGCTCTTATGCTAAGATACTATTTGTGTTTATTTTCTGACCATTTTAATTGAAAACAATCACAGTCAGGTAAATTGATTTGATTTAATATTAAAATGAATTAATATTGAGATAAAAACGGCTGCATTGGACCCTTATGTAAATACTATAGTACTAGTCCCCAACCTTCCTCCATCTTGTTTTCCAGGTGTTGATGTTGTGGTGTTGGACTGGAGTGCTGTGTTGTACGCTCCACCAAGTGTGATTGTATGATGATCACTCACGATGAACAATATAGTTTGTAGCATCTAAAAAAAACTTGATTTATACTGAAAGGGATAGTTATATAGGAAAAAAACACAGGGCATTTCTTCCTAGGTTTTGACCTTTCTAGGGAGTTTTTCCTAGCCACCGTGCTTCTACACCTGCACTGCTTGCTGTTTGGGGTTTTAGGCTGGGTTTATGTACAGCACTCTGAGATATCAGCTGATGTAAGAAGGGCTATATAAATACATTTGGTTTGATTTGATTTGAAGGCATGTATCCTCAAAGGGATTGAAATAGGCAGTCGACAATCAACTCAAAGTGCATAGCAGGATCATTGAAGTTTTGTATTCTCTTTGCCTGTTTTGAACTTTTTCAGTGTTCTGGTTCTGGATTTTGTTTAGGAATGTGGATATACTGAATCTCTACTCGGACAAGGATTCTGGGAAAATGTTTCTTGTAGACAACCTCCATCTCTGAGAGTTAGCCGACATGATCTGAAGTAGGTACCCCTGTAACACAGAGATGTGTATAGATGCATGAATGGCCTTTATTGATCTCCCTGTGTGTGCTTCCTCTTCTCTCATTGGTGTCTTCTATGTTTCCTGCTGGAGTGTGCAGTTGCCATGACGGCAGGACCGAGAGACGTTGCATTCGAAACACGGTTGGTGCAGTGTTGGGAAAGACATGCCTCAGAAGAGAAGCCTTGGGTTGTTATTCCCCGTTGCTATTTCATCCTCCTCTTCTTACATCTTTGTTAAAGTGAAATAATAATTCTGCTAAGTGTTTACACAGACACAAACATTAAGTTATAGTTAATAGCATTGTGAAAATAAACAAATGAAAATGTATTGCTGTTTATATCATGACACTAGGCGAGACCCAAATGCAGACACAGGAGGCAGATGGTTGAAGTTTAAGATGTTTAATAAATGCAAGGGAATATGCAAGAGAATGGTTGTGGACAGGCAAAAGGTCATAACCAGATCAGAGTCCAGTGGCAGGCATGCTCGGGGTCAGGGCAGGCAGAATGATCAAGCAGGACTAGAAAAGGCAAAGCAGGAAAATGGGAAAAAAAAACGCTGGTAGGCTTGGACATACAAGACGAACTAGCCCGGAGAGACAGGAAACACAGGGATAAATACACTGGCCTAGCGAGACAGGAAACACGGATAATTACACTGGCCCAGCGAGACAGGAAACACAGGGATAAATACACTGGCCCAGAGAGACAGGAAACACATGGATAAATACCTTGGCCTAGCGAGACTGGAAACACGGATAACTACACTGGCCCAGCGAGACAGGAAACACAGGGATAAATACACTGGCCCAGAGAGACAGGAAACACATGGATAAATACACTGGCCTAGCGAGACAGGAAACACGGATAAATACACTGGCCCAGCGAGACAGGAAACACAGGGATAAATACACTGGCCCAGCGAGACAGGAAACACAGGGATAAATACACTAGGGAAAACAAGCGACACCTGGAGGGGGTGGAGACAATAACGAGGACAGGTGAAACAGATCAGGGGGTGACAGTTTACTGTGATCAGTAAATTGTATCAAGTTACAAACAGATTATATAATAAGGTGTGATTGATTGATGGACATATCAAATGATATGTAATGGCTAACAACATTATTAGAATAGGTAGATATTAAGTAAAGGTTATACAAGTTGTTTGGCCGGTGTAGGCCGTCATTGTAAATAAGAATTTGTTCTTAAGACTTGCCTAGATAAATAAAGGTATTATTATATATTATTAAATAAAGTCAACAGTAGCTAGGTTAACCTTTACTGAGATGTTTTTGGCAACATTTAGACAGTAGATGCGACCGTGCCTGCTACAATGTGTTTCCATTCAACTGTCTTGTGTCGATAAAAACAGCTGGACGTAATGAGGTCACACCTAAAAATAAACACATTTTAGCAAAAACCTAGAATGCTGAATAAACGTGAAGTGGTTGAATTGTTTCCATTATCCATTTAGGAAAATTGGGCTTTAATAAAGTGGCGAAAGGCTGTATTCCCTCCCACTTATCTGTTTCATATGTCAGGTATCCTGCAAAAGCCAGCATGGATAGAATGCAAGAATTGACTAATATTTGCCATATTCTAATAATTCTCATGTGCCTACTAATTTTCACTGTCCTCGTAATGGTGTAACTTGTACTCCTAGAATAGGAGGCCTAGAATCAATTTGATGGTGACACTTAAAATTGCAATGTAAAACAATTAAGGCATTTTTGAAAGTCAAAACAATCCTTGTTTTTAAGAACATTCATAGATTATGCTTGTGCTGCAGAAGCCGGGAAAACACGACAAACAAGGGCGTAGTAAATTGATTTATATTTGATTTTATCTTTATTTATTAACCAGGCTTGTCAGTTAAGAACCATTTCTGATTTTCAATGACGGCCTAGGAACAGTGGATTAACTGCCTTGTTCAGTGGCAGAATGACAGATTTTTACCTTGTCTGTCAGCTTGGCGATTTGATCTTGCAACCTTTCGGTTACTAGTCCAACACGCTAACCACTAGGCTACCTGCCAAACAGATGCTTAACTACTTTCCAAAGGAGTTACTGTTTTTTCATGCTCTTCTGCACTCCTCTCCACTCACAGCTTTTGACTAGGTGTGCAAATAGCTCTTATTTGAACTTAGTTGGGTAACACTACACTGTACAGTAGATGTCCTTATGCATGCATTCATAAAGCCTTTACAACACTACTATAATGTGTCATTTGTCCTTAAAATATATACATCCTAAGTACATCTGTGCTTTGCTGTTGAGTCTTGGATCCTCAACTCATCCTGTGTTGTAAACACATTCACAACTGTTTTATAACACCTCAAATGAATGTTTCTTTACTTAAGGTGTCTGTGCATAATGTATATGACATGGTTATGACGTCCATCATTCCATTCAATGCAATAATGTGACACAGAGGTTGGTAAGTTACATAACACCCTGTTATAACATCTGGTATATAGACTCTTATGTAGCATGTAATAAGATATGACATAAGTTGTCATGCAGACTGTGTAATAGCAGTTGTTAATAATAGTTGACATTAGAGCATACTGTATGAAAACAGGATGAACAGACATTTTTAGCACCCATATAACTGGTTTTATAACATCTCATTCCCTGACTCATAACTATTTAAAACGACTTATGACAGCTTATGACAAATGTTCTAATGTGTTATATAGCTTTTATAAATGCTTTATGAATGCATGCATAAGGACACCTACAGTAAAGTGTTACCTTCACAGAGGCATCCAGTCAGTTTGGTTTTCCCAGTCCCATAATGTTGAGTGATGGTGGGCCCGAATGTGCAAAATGAAAGCCCAGGTATATGATGTAATGATGCATTTCCAAAATTGCATGTGACCCCAGCAAAATACCCTGGCCACCTCGTTAAATGCAAATGGGAAAGCATGTCTAATCCTTCCACTCCATTTAGACTCATAATTTTACACATATGTAGTTATCATGTTATTACAAATGTAAAGTGAACTTGAATTCTAAAGAAAAGTGTTAACACACAGTGAGAGAAAAAAACAGGTTGGAACAAAACAAGAGAATTATCCTCTGAGATAGAATGTGTCACCTCTCCCGTTTTCACACCTTCCGAGAATGAGGTGACAAAAAAAGCAAGTGCCATTTTGGAGCCAGTATTCTGACATGATTCTTGTCAGGAAAGATGAAAGAACGGTCAGCCTGAAAGAGAGCAACACTCAAGTTGCCGGGGTCAAAGGTTCAACCATGCATACAGCAAAATTAAGTGCAATTTACCCTAAACTGTGGGAGGTTACCGTGATGTTTATTCTATCCAGCTCTAACCTCATCACTTCTAGCTAGGCTACATCAGTCTGTAGAGATGTGTAGAAGACAGTACTGTTTTAATGTGAAAAAAAGGTACATATTACACTTTATTCATGCAAATGAATGAAATATAATAAGAAAGTGTATGAATATAAAAAGTGTTACCAAAAGTAGGTTAAGGGGATCAGGATTAAGGCCAGTCCCCCGTCACTGTGACCCACCCAGGAAACTATACACACTGTGCACGTTACAGATAGGCAGCTGATGCTGCGCTGGACTACAGATAGGCAGCTGATGCCGCGTTGGACTACAGATAGGCAGCTGATGCTGCGCTGGACTACAGATAGGCAGCTGATGCTGCGCTGGACTACAGCTGATGCCGTGCAGCTGATGCCGTGTTGGACTACAGATAGGCAGCTGATGCATGGATGACTACAGATAGGCAGCTGATGCCGGCTGGACTACAGATGAGCAGGGGCAGCTGATGCATGGATGAACTACAGATAGGCAGCTGATGCCGTGCTGGACTACAGATAGGCAGCTGATGCTGCGCTGGACTACAGATAGGCAGCTGATGCCGTGCTGGACTACAGATAGGCAGGTGATGCTGCACTGGACTACAGATAGGCAGCTGATGCTGCGCTGGACTACAGATAGGAAGCTGATGCTGCGCTGGACTACAGATAGGCAGCTGATGCTGCGCTGGACTACGGATAGGCAGCTGATTCTGCGTTGGACTACAGATAGGCAGCTGATGCTGCGCTGGACTACAGATAGGCAGCTGATGCTGCGCTGGACTACAGATAGGCAGCTGATGCCGTGTTGGACTACAGATAGGCAGCTGATGCCGTGCTGGACTACAGATGCTGATGCTGCGCTGGACTACAGCTGATGCTGCGCTGGACTACAGATAGGCAGCTGATGCCGCGTCGGACTACAGATAGGCAGCTGATGCTGCGCTGGACTGAGGCAGCTGATGCTGCGCTGGACTACAGATAGGCAGCTGATGCCGTGTTGGACTACAGATAGGCAGCTGATGCCGTGCTGGACTACAGATAGGCAGCTGATGCTGCGCTGGCGGCTGATGCCGTGTTGGACTACAGATAGGCAGCTGATGCCGTGCTGGACTACAGATGCTGATGCTGCGCTGGACTACAGCTGATGCTGCGCTGGACTACAGATAGGCAGCTGATGCCGCGTCGGACTACAGATAGGCAGCTGATGCTGCGCTGGACTACAGATAGGCAGCTGATGCTGCGCTGGACTACAGATAGGCAGCTGATGCCGTGTTGGACTACAGATAGGCAGCTGATGCCGTGCTGGACTACAGATAGGCAGCTGATGCTGCGCTGGACTACAGATAGGCAGCTGATGCTTCGCTGGACTACAGATAGTCGGCTGATGCTGCGCTGGACTACAGATAGGCAGCTGATGCCGCGTCGGACTACAGATAGGCAGCTGATGCTGCGCTGGACTACAGATAGGCAGCTGATGCTGCGCTGGACTACAGATAGGCAGCTGATGCCGTGTTGGACTACAGATAGGCAGCTGATGCCGTGCTGGACTACAGATGCTGATGCTGCGCTGGACTACAGCTGATGCTGCGCTGGACTACAGATAGGCAGCTGATGCGGACTACAGATGCAGCTGATGCTGCGCTGGACTACAGATAGGCAGCTGATGCTGCGCTGGACTACAGATAGGCAGCTGATGCCGTGTTGGACTACAGATAGGCAGCTGATGCCGTGCTGGACTACAGATAGGCAGCTGATGCTGCGCTGGACTACAGATAGGCGGCTGATGCCGTGTTGGACTACAGATAGGCAGCTGATGCCGTGCTGGACTACAGATGCTGATGCTGCGCTGGACTACAGCTGATGCTGCGCTGGACTACAGATAGGCAGCTGATGCCGCGTCGGACTACAGATAGGCAGCTGATGCTGCGCTGGACTACAGATAGGCAGCTGATGCTGCGCTGGACTACAGATAGGCAGCTGATGCCGTGTTGGACTACAGATAGGCAGCTGATGCCGTGCTGGACTACAGATAGGCAGCTGATGCTGCGCTGGACTACAGATAGGCGGCTGATGCCGTGTTGGAATACAGATAGGCTGCTGATGCAGCGATGGACTACAGATAGGCAGCTGATGCCGTGCTGGACTACAGATAGGCAGCTGATGCATGGATGGACTACAGATAGGCAGCTGATGACGTGCTGGACTACAGATAGGCAGCTGATGCATGGATGAACTACAGATAGGCAGCTGATGCCGTGCTGGACTACAGATAGGCAGCTGATGCTGCGCTGGACTATAGATAGGCAGCTGATGCCGTGCTGGACTACAGATAGGCAGGTGATGCTGCACTGGACTACAGATAGGCAGCTGATGCTGCGCTGGACTACAGATAGGAAGCTGATGCTGCGCTGGACTACAGATAGGCAGCTGATGCTGCGCTGGACTACGGCTAGGCAGCTGATGCTGCGTTGGACTACAGATAGGCAGCTGATGCTGCGCTGGACTACAGATAGGCAGCTGATGCTGCGCTGGACTACAGATAGGCAGCTGATGCCGTGTTGGACTACAGATAGGCAGCTGATGCCGTGCTGGACTACAGATGCTGATGCTGCGCTGGACTACAGCTGATGCTGCGCTGGACTACAGATAGGCAGCTGATGCCGCGTCGGACTACAGATAGGCAGCTGATGCTGCGCTGGACTACTGATAGGCAGCTGATGCTGCGCTGGACTACAGATAGGCAGCTGATGCCGTGTTGGACTACAGATAGGCAGCTGATGCCGTGCTGGACTACAGATAGGCAGCTGATGCTGCGCTGGACTACAGATAGGCGGCTGATGCCGTGTTGGACTACAGATAGGCAGCTGATGCCGTGCTGGACTACAGATGCTGATGCTGCGCTGGACTACAGCTGATGCTGCGCTGGACTACAGATAGGCAGCTGATGCCGCGTCGGACTACAGATAGGCAGCTGATGCTGCGCTGGACTACAGATAGGCAGCTGATGCTGCGCTGGACTACAGATAGGCAGCTGATGCCGTGCTGGACTACAGATAGGCAGCTGATGCTGCGCTGGACTACAGATAGGCGGCTGATGCCGTGTTGGAATACAGATAGGCTGCTGATGCAGCGATGGACTACAGATAGGCAGCTGATGCTTCGCTGGACTACAGATAGGCAGTTGATGCTGCGCTGGACTACAGATAGGCAGCTGATGCTTCGCTGGACTACAGATAGTCGGCTGATGCTGCGCTGGACTACAGATAGGCAGCTGATGCCGCGTCGGACTACAGATAGGCAGCTGATGCTGCGCTGGACTACAGATAGGCAGCTGATGCTGCGCTGGACTACAGATAGGGGGCTGATGCCGTGTTGGACTACAGATAGGCAGCTGATGCCGTGCTGGACTACAGATAGGCAGCTGATGCTGCGCTGGACTACAGATAGGCGGCTGATGCCGTGTTGGAATACAGATAGGCTGCTGATGCAGCGATGGACTACAGATAGGCAGCTGATGCTTCGCTGGACTACAGATAGGCTGCTGATGCTGCGCTGGACTACAGATAGGCAGCTGATGCTTCGCTGGACTACAGATAGGCGGCTGATGCTGCGCTGGACTACAGATAGGCAGCTGATGCCGCGTCGGACTACAGATAGGCAGCTGATGCTGCGCTGGACTACAGATAGGCAGCTGATGCTGCGCTGGACTACAGATAGGCAGCTGATGCCGTGTTGGACTACAGATAGGCAGCTGATGCCGTGCTGGACTACAGATAGGCAGCTGATGCTGCGTCAGACTACAGATAGGCAGCTGATGCCGCGTTGGACTACAGATAGGCAGCTGATGCCGTGCTGGACTACAGATAGGCTGCTGATGCTGCGCTGGACTACAGATAGGCAGCTGATGCCGTGTTGGACTACAGATAGGCTGCTGATGCTGCGCTGGACTACAGATAGGCAGCTGATGCTGCGCTGGACTACAGATAGGCTGCTGATGCTGCGCTGGACTACAGATAGGCAGCTGATGCTGCGCTGGACTACAGATAGGCAGCTGATGCTGCGCTGGACTACAGATAGGCAGCTGATGCCGCGCTGGACTACAGATAGGCAGCTGATGCCGTGTTGGACTACAGATAGGCAGCTGATGCCGTGCTGGACTACAGATAGATAGCTGATGCCGTGTTGGAATACAGATAGGCAGCTGATGCTGCGCTGGACTACAGATAGGCAGCTGATGCTGCGCTGGACTACAGATAGGCAGCTGATGCCGCGCTGGACTACAGATAGGCAGCTGATGCCGCGTTGGACTACAGATAGGCAGCTGATGCCGCGCTGGACTACAGATAGGCAGCTGATGCCGCGCTGGACTACAGATAGGCAGCTGATGCCGCGTTGGACTACAGATAGGCAGCTGATGCTGCGCCGGAGTACAGATAGGCAGCTGATGCTGCGCTGGACTACGGATAGGCAGCTGATGCTGCGCTGGACTACAGATAGGCAGATGATGCTGCGCTGGACTACAGATAGGCAGCTGATGCCGTGCTGGACTACAGATAGGCAGCTGATGCTGCGCTGGACTACAGATAGGCGGCTGATGCCGTGCTGGACTACAGATAGGCAGCTGATGCCGTGTTGGGGAATACAGATAGGCAGCTAATGCCGCTCTGGACTACAGATAGGCAGCTGATGCTGCGCTGGACTACAGATAGGCAGCTGATGCCGTGTTGGAATACAGATAGGCAGCTGATGCTGCGCTGGACTACAGATAGGCAGCTGATGCTGCGCTGGACTACAGATAGGCAGCTGATGCTGCGCTGGACTACAGATAGGCAGCTGATGCCACGTTGGACTACAGATAGGCAGCTGATGCCGCGTTGGACTACAGATAGGCTGCTGATGCCGTGTTGGACTACAGATAGGTAGCTGATGCCGCGTTGGACTACAGATAGGCTGCTGATGCCGTGTTGGACTACAGATAGGTAGCTGATGCCGCGTTGGACTACAGATAGGCAGCTTATGCCGTGTTGGGGAATACAGATAGGCAGCTAATGCCGCGCTGGACTACAGATAGGCAGCTGATGCCGTGCTGGACTACAGATAGGCAGCTGATGCTGCGCTGGACTACAGATAGGCAGCTGATGCCGTGTTGGACTACAGATAGGCTGCTGATGCTGCGCTGGACTACAGATAGGCAGCTGATGCTGCACTGGACTACAGATAGGCAGCTGATGTTGCGCTGGACTACAGATAGGCAGCTGATGCCGTGCTGGACTGCAGGTAGGCAGCTGATGCCGTGTTGGAATGCAGATAGGCAGCTGATGCTACGCTGGACTACAGATAGGCAGCTGATGCTGCGCTGGACTACAGATAGGCAGCTGATTGGAGCGAGCCGGTCGCATCCGCGCTTCGGTCTGCAGGTTGTATAACTTTTTCATTACATTTCATTATAGTACAACGGTCTGATTTGTCTAATCTTAGCAATTTCTTCTTAGCTAGCTACATAGTCGTCGTTGTATCAAAGATAATTGCGTAATTATCGTATTTCGTCGTCTCCTATCTGCCCAACACGTTCACCGTCTACCGTAGCACTGTAGTAACTATCACACTCAACTGAACGACTTGATTAGTGTAGTGTTAGCTAGCTACATAGTTGTCTTTGCTGTTTTCGTATCCAAGATAATTGTGTAGTTTAGAGTGTGGAGTCTTAGAGTGATAATTGCGTTATTATCGTATTTCGTCGTCCTCCTATCTGCCTAGCAGCTAGCCAGCTAGCATACGTTCACCGGCTACCGTAGCACTGTAGTAACTATCACACTCAACTGAACGACTTGATTAGTGTAGTGTTAGCTAGCTACATAGTTGTCTTTGCTGTTTTCGTATCCAAGATAATTGTGTAGTTTAGAGTGTGGAGTCTTAGAGTGATAATTGCGCTATTATCGTATTTCGTCGTCCTCCTATCTGCCTAGCAGCTAGCCAGCTAGCATACGTTCACCGGCTACCGTAGCACTGTAGTAACTATCACACTCAACTGAACGACTTGATTAGTGTAGTATTAGCTAGCTACATAGTTGTCTTTGCTGTCTTCGTATCCAAGATAATTGTGTAGTTTAGAGTGTGTAGTCTTAGAGTGATTATCTTAATTCACCGAGGTTAGCTAGCCAGCTATTTTGTCGTCCTTAACGTAGGAGACACTCCTAGCTAGCCAATAGCCAGCCAACGTCTACTGAATAGAACTTTCGCATTCCGGTCGCATTCCGCTTCGCTCCACAGGTAGTATCACATTTTCATTTCATTTCATTACAGTCCCAACGGTGTGATTTGTTTGATCGTAGCTAGCTACTAGCTAGCTACATAGCCGTCTTTGTTTCAAAGATAATTGTGTAGTCTAGAGCGATTTTCTAGGTTAGCTAGCCAGCTATTGTCGTTCTCCTACGCAACGTAACGTAACCAACACTGCTAGCTAGCCAGCTAGCTCCCAAAAAGCAGCATTGTAGAAACTTCACACTCAACGGTACGACTTGATTAGGGTAGTGTCAACAACGCAGCTAGCCTACCCCAGCAGTACTGTATCATTTTAATCATTTTAGTCAATTAGATTCTTGCTACGTAAGTTTAACTTTCTGAACATTCGAGACGTGTAGTCCACTTGTCATTCAATCTCCTCTGCATTAGCGTAGCCTCTTCTCTAGCCTGTCAACTATGTGTCTGTCTATCCCTGTTCTCTCCTCTCTGCACAGACCATACAAACGCTCCACACCGCATGGCCGCGGCCACCTAATCTGGTGGTCCCAGCGCGCACGACCCACGTGGAGTTCCAGGTCTCCGGTAGCCTCTGGAACTGCCGATCTGCGGCCAACAAGGCAGAGTTCATCTCAGCCTATGCCTCCCTCCAGTCCCTCGACTTCTTGGCTCTGACGGAAACATGGATCACCACAGACAACACCGCTACTCCTACTGCTCTCTCTTCGTCCGTCCACGTGCTCTCGCACACCCGAGAGCTTCTGGTCAGCGGGGTGGTGGCACCGGGATCCTCATCTCTCCCAAGTGGTCATTCTCTCTTTCTCCCCTTACCCATCTGTCTATCGCCTCCTTTGAATTCCATGCTGTCACAGTTACCAGCCCTTTCAAGCTTAACATCCTTATCATTTATCGCCCTCCAGGTTCCCTCGGAGAGTTCATCAATGAGCTTGATGCCTTGATAAGCTCCTTTCCTGAGGACGGCTCACCTCTCACAGTTCTGGGCGACTTTAACCTCCCCACGTCTACCTTTGACTCATTCCTCTCTGCCTCCTTCTTTCCACTCCTCTCCTCTTTTGACCTCACCCTCTCACCTTCCCCCCTACTCACAAGGCAGGCAATACGCTCGACCTCATCTTTACTAGATGCTGTTCCTCCACTAACCTCATTGCAACTCCCCTCCAAGTCTCCGACCACTACCTTGTATCCTTTTCCCTCTCGCTCTCATCCAACACTTCCCACACTGCCCCTACTCGGATGGTATCGCGCCGTCCCAACCTTCGCTCTCTCTCCCCGCTACTCTCTCCTCTTCCATCCTATCATCTCTTCCCTCTGCTCAAACCTTCTCCAACCTATCTCCTGATTCTGCCTCCTCAACCCTCCTCTCCTCCCTTTCTGCATCCTTTGACTCTCTATGTCCCCTATCCTCCAGGCCGGCTCGGTCCTCCCCTCCCGCTCCGTGGCTCGACGACTCATTGCGAGCTCACAGAACAGGGCTCCGGGCAGCCGAGCGGAAATGGAGGAAAACTCGCCTCCCTGCGGACCTGGCATCCTTTCACTCCCTCCTCTCTACATTTTCCTCCTCTGTCTCTGCTGCTAAAGCCACTTTCTACCACTCTAAATTCCAAGCATCTGCCTCTAACCCTAGGAAGCTCTTTGCCACCTTCTCCTCCCTCTTGAATCCTCCTCCCCCTCCCCCTCCTCCCTCTCTGCAGATGACTTCGTCAACCATTTTGAAAAGAAGGTCGACGACATCCGATCCTCGTTTGCTAAGTCAAACGACACCGCTGGTTCTGCTCACACTGCCCTACCCTGTGCTCTGACCTCTTTCTCCCCTCTCTCTCCAGATGTCATCTCGCGTCTTGTGACGGCCGGCCGCCCAACAACCTGCCCGCTTGACCCTATCCCCTCCTCTCTTCTCCAGACCATCTCCGGTGACCTTCTCCCTTACCTCACCTCGCTCATCAACTCATCCCTGACCGCTGGCTACGTCCCTCCCGTCTTCAAGAGAGCGAGAGTTGCACCCCTTCTGAAAAAACCTACACTCGATCCCTCCGATGTCAACAACTACAGACCAGTATCCCTTCTTTCTTTTCTCTCCAAAACTCTTGAACGTGCCGTCCTTGGCCAGCTCTCCCGCTATCTCTCTCAGAATGACCTTCTTGATCCAAATCAGTCAGGTTTCAAGACTAGTCATTCAACTGAGACTGCTCTTCTCTGTATCACGGAGGCGCTCCGCACTGCTAAAGCTAACTCTCTCTCCTCTGCTCTCATCCTTCTAGACCTATCGGCTGCCTTCGATACTGTGAACCATCAGATCCTACTCTCCACCCTCTCCGAGTTGGGCATCTCCGGCGCGGCTCACGCTTGGATTGCGTCCTACCTGACAGGTCGCTCCTACCAGGTGGCGTGGCGAGAATCCGTCTCCTCACCACGTGCTCTCACCACTGGTGTCCCCCAGGGCTCTGTTCTAGGCCCTCTCCTATTCTCGCTATACACCAAGTCACTTGGCTCTGTCATAACCTCACATGGTCTCTCCTATCATTGCTATGCAGACGACACACAATTAATCTTCTCCTTTCCCCCTTCTGACGACCAGGTGGCGAATCGCATCTCTGCATGTCTGGCAGACATATCAGTGTGGATGACGGATCATCACCTCAAGCTGAACCTCGGCAAGACGGAGCTGCTCTTCCTCCCGGGGAAGGACTGCCCGTTCCATGATCTCGCCATCACGGTTGACAACTCCATTGTGTCCTCGTCCCAGAGCGCTAAGAACCTTGGCGTGATCCTGGACAACACCCTGTCGTTCTCAAGTAACATCAAGGCGGTGGCCCGTTCCTGTAGGTTCATGCTCTACAACATCCGCAGAGTACGACCCTGCCTCACACAGGAAGCGGCGCAGGTCCTAATCCAGGCACTTGTCATCTCCCGTCTGGATTACTGCAACTCGCTGTTGGCTGGACTCCCTGCCTGTGCCATTAAACCCCTACAACTCATCCAGAACGCCGCAGCCCGTCTGGTGTTCAACCTTCCCAAGTTCTCTCACGTCACCCCGCTCCTCCGCTCTCTCCACTGGCTTCCAGTTGAAGCTCTCATCCGCTACAAGACCATGGTGCTTGCCTACGGAGCTGTGAGGAACGGCACCTCAGTACCTCCAGGCTCTGATCAGGCCCTACACCCAAACAAGGGCACTGCGTTCATCCACCTCTGGCCTGCTCGCCTCCCTACCACTGAGGAAGTACAGTTCCCGCTCAGCCCAGTCAAAACTGTTCGCTGCTCTGGCCCCCCAATGGTGGAACAAACTCCCTCACGACGCCAGGACAGCGGAGTCAATCACCACCTTCCGGAGACACCTGAAACCCCACCTCTTTAAGGAATACCTAGGATAGGATAAAGTAATCCTTCTCACCCCCCTTAAAAGACCTAGATGCACTATTGTAAAGTGGCTGTTCCACTGGATGTCATAAGGTGAAAGCACCAATTTGTAAGTCGCTCTGGATAAGAGCGTCTGCTAAATGACTTAAATGTAAATGTAAATGTCTGATGCCGCGCTGGACTACAGATAGGCAGCTGATACCGCGCTGGACTACAGATAGGCAGCTGATGCCGCGCTGGACTACAGATAGGCAGCTGATGCCGCTTTGGACTACAGATAGGCAGCTGATGCCGCGCTGGACTACAGATAGGCAGCTGATGCTGCTTTGGACTACAGATAGGCAGCTGATGCCGCGTTGGACTACAGATAGGCAGCTGATGCCGCGCTGGACTACAGATAGGCAGCTGATGCCGCATTGGACTACAGATAGGCAGCTGATGCCGCGCTGGACTACAGATAGGCAGCTGATGCTGCGCTGGACTACAGATAGGCGGCTGATGCTGCGCTGGACTACAGACAGGCAGCTGATGCTGCGCTGGACTACACATAGGCAGCTGATGCCGTGTTGGGGAATACAGATAGGCAGCTAATGCCGCGCTGGACTACAGATAGGCAGCTGATGCTGCGCTGGACTACAGATAGGCAGCTGATGCCGTGTTGGAATACAGATAGGCAGCTGATGCTGCGCTGGACTACAGATAGGCAGCTGATGCTGCGCTGGACTAAAGATAGGCAGCTGATGCCGCGCTGGACTACAGATAGGTAGCTGATGCCGCGTTGGACTACAGATAGGCAGCTGATGCCGCGCTGGACTACAGATAGGCAGCTGATGCCGTGTTGGGGAATACAGATAGGCGGCTAATGCCGCGTTGGACTACAGATAGGCAGCTGATGCCGTGTTGGGGAATACAGATAGGCAGCTAATGCCGCGCTAGACTACAGATAGGCTGCTGCTACTGCGCTGGACTACAGATAGGCAGCTGATGCCGCGTTGGACTACAGATAGGCAGCTGATGCTGCGCCGGAGTACAGATAGGCAGCTGATGCTGCGCTGGCCTACGGATAGGCAGCTGATGCTGCGCTGGACTACAGATAGGCAGCTGATGCTGCGCTGGACTACAGATAGGCAGCTGATGCTGCACTGGACTACAGATAGGCAGCTGATGCTGCGCTGGACTACAGATAGGCAGCTGATGCCGTGCTGGACTACAGATAGGCAGCTGATGCTGCGCTGGACTACAGATAGGCGGCTGATGCCGTGCTGGACTACAGATAGGCAGCTGATGCCGTGTTGGGGAATACAGATAGGCAGCTAATGCCGCTCTGGACTACAGATAGGCAGCTGATGCTGCGCTGGACTACAGATAGGCAGCTGATGCCGTGTTGGAATACAGATAGGCAGCTGATGCTGCGCTGGACTACAGATAGGCAGCTGATGCTGCGCTGGACTACAGATAGGCAGCTGATGCTGCGCTGGACTACAGATAGGCAGCTGATGCCACGTTGGACTACAGATAGGCAGCTGATGCCGCGTTGGACTACAGATAGGCTGCTGATGCCGTGTTGGACTACAGATAGGTAGCTGATGCCGCGTTGGACTACAGATAGGCAGCTGATGCCGTGTTGGACTACAGATAGGCAGCTGATGCTGCGCTGGACTACAGATAGGCAGCTTATGCCGTGTTGGAGAATACAGATAGGCAGCTAATGCCGCGCTGGACTACAGATAGGCAGCTGATGCCGTGTTGGACTACAGATAGGCAGCTGATGCTGCACTGGACTACAGATAGGCAGCTGATGCTGCGCTGGACTACAGATAGGCAGCTGATGCCGTGTTGGGGAATACAGATAGGCAGCTAATGCCGCGCTGGACTACAGATAGGCAGCTGATGCCGTGTTGGACTACAGATAGGCAGCTGATGCCGTGCTGGACTACAGATAGGCAGCTGATGCCGTGCTGGACTACAGATAGGCAGCTGATGCTGCGCTGGACTACAGATAGGCAGCTGATGCCGTGTTGGACTACAGATAGGCTGCTGATGCTGCGCTGGACTACAGATAGGCAGCTGATGCTGCACTGGACTACAGATAGGCAGCTGATGTTGCGCTGGACTACAGATAGGCAGCTGATGCCGCGCTGGACTACAGATAGGCAGCTGATGCCGTGTTGGACTACAGATAGGCAGGTGATGCCGTGCTGGACTGCAGATAGGCAGCTGATGCCGTGTTGGACTACAGATAGGCAGCTGATGCCGCGCTGGACTACAGATAGGAAGCTGATGCCGCTTTGGACTACAGATAGGCAGCTGATGCCGCGCTGGACTACAGATAGGCAGCTGATGCCGCTTTGGACTACAGATAGGCAGCTGATGCCGCGCTGGACTACAGATAGGCAGCTGATGCCGCGCTGGACTACAGATAGGCAGCTGATGCCGCATTGGACTACAGATAGGCAGCTGATGCCGCGCTGGACTACAGATAGGCAGCTGATGCTGCGCTGGAATACAGATAGGCAGCTGATGCTGCGCTGGACTACAGATAGGCAGCTGATGCTGCGCTGGACTACAGATAGGCGGCTGATGCTGCGCTGGACTACGGATAGGCAGCTGATGCTGCGCTGGACTACAGATAGGCAGCTGATGCTGCGCTGGAATACAGACAGGCAGCTGATGCTGCGCTGGACTACAGATAGGCAGCTGATGCTGCGCTGGACTACAGATAGGCAGCTGATGCCGAGCTGGACTACAGATAGGCAGCTGATGCTGCACTGTACTACAGATAGACAGCTGATGCTGCGCTGGAATACAGACAGGCAGCTGATGCTGCGCTGGACTACAGATAGGCGGCTGATGCTGCGCTGGACTACAGATAGGCAGCTGATGCTGAATACAGATAGGCAGCTGATGCTGCGCTGGACTACAGATAGGCAGCTGATGCTGCGCTGGACTAAAGATAGGCAGCTGATGCCGCGCTGGACTACAGATAGGTAGCTGATGCCGCGCTGGACTACAGATAGGCAGCTGATGCCGCGCTGGACTACAGATAGGCAGCTGATGCCGCATTGGACTACAGATAGGCAGCTGATGCCGCGCTGGACTACAGATAGGCAGCTGATGCTGCGCTGGAATACAGATAGGCAGCTGATGCTGCGCTGGACTACAGATAGGCAGCTGATGCTGCGCTGGACTACAGATAGGCAGCTGATGCTGCGCTGGACTACGGATAGGCAGCTGATGCCGAGCTGGACTACAGATAGGCAGCTGATGCTGCACTGTACTACAGATAGACAGCTGATGCCGCGTTGGACTACAGATAGGCGGCTGATGCTGCGCTGGACTACAGATAGGCAGCTGATGCTGCGCTGGACTACAGATAGGCAGCTGATGCCGTGTTGGGGAATACAGATAGGCAGCTAATGCCGCGCTGGACTACAGATAGGCAGCTGATGCTGCGCTGGACTACAGATAGGCAGCTGATGCCGTGTTGGAATACAGATAGGCAGCTGATGCTGCGCTGGACTACAGATAGGCAGCTGATGCTGCGCTGGACTAAAGATAGGCAGCTGATGCCGCGCTGGACTACAGATAGGTAGCTGATGCCGCGTTGGACTACAGATAGGCAGCTGATGCCGCGCTGGACTACAGATAGGCAGCTGATGCCGTGTTGGGGAATACAGATAGGCAGCTAATGCCGCGCTGGACTACAGATAGGCAGCTGATGCCGTGTTGGGGAATACAGATAGGCAGCTAATGCCGCGCTAGACTACAGATAGGCTGCTGCTACTGCATTGGACTACAGATAGGCAGCTGATGCCGCGTTGGACTACAGATAAGCAGCTGATGCAGCGCTGGACTACAGATAGGCTGCTGATGCCGCGCTGGACTACAGATAGGCAGCTGATGCCGCGTTGGACTACAGATAGGCAGCTGATGCCGCGCCGGAGTACAGATAGGCAGCTGATGCTGCGCTGGACTACGGATAGGCAGCTGATGCTGCGCTGGAATACAGATAGGCAGCTGATGCTGCGCTGGACTACAGATAGGCAGCTGATGCCGAGCTGGACTACAGATAGGCAGCTGATGCTGCACTGTACTACAGATAGGCAGCTGATGCCGCGTTGGACTACAGATAGGCAGCTGATGCTGCGCTGGACTACAGATAGGCAGCTGATGCCGTGCTGGACTACAGATAAGCAGCTGATGCTGCGCTGGACTACAGATAGGCTGCTGATGCCGTGCTGGACTACAGATAGGCAGCTGATGCCGTGTTGGGGAATACAGATAGGCAGCTAATGCCGCGCTGGACTACAGATAGGCAGCTGATGCCGTGTTGGGGAATACAGATAGGCAGCTAATGCCGCGCTGGACTACAGATAGGCAGCTGATGCTGCGCTGGACTACAGATAGGCAGCTGATGCCGTGCTGGACTACAGATAAGCAGCTGATGCCGCGTTGCACTACAGATAGGCAGCTGATGCCGCTTTGGACTACAGATAGGCAGCTGATGCCGCGCTGGACTACAGATAGGCAGCTGATGCCGCGCTGGACTACAGATAGGCAGCTGATGCCGCATTGGACTACAGATAGGCAGCTGATGCCGCGCTGGACTACAGATAGGCAGCTGATGCTGCGCTGGAATACAGATAGGCAGCTGATGCTGCGCTGGACTACAGATAGGCAGCTGATGCTGCGCTGGACTACAGATAGGCGGCTGATGCTGCGCTGGACTACGGATAGGCAGCTGATGCTGCGCTGGACTACAGATAGGCAGCTGATGCTGCGCTGGAATACAGATAGGCAGCTGAGGCAGCTGATGCTGCGCTGGACTACAGATAGGCAGCTGATGCTGCGCTGACTACAGATAGGCAGCTGATGAGCTGGACTACAGATAGGCAGCTGATGCTGCACTGTACTACAGATAGGCAGCTGATGCCGCGTTGGACTACAGATAGGCAGCTGATGCTGCGCTGGACTACAGATAGGCAGCTGATGCTGCGCTGGACTACAGATAGGCAGCTGATGCCGTGTTGGGGAATACAGATAGGCAGCTGATGCCGCGCTGGACTACAGATAGGCAGCTGATGCTGCGCTGGACTACAGATAGGCAGCTGATGCCGTGTTGGAATACAGATAGGCAGCTGATGCTGCGCTGGACTACAGATAGGCAGCTGATGCTGCGCTGGACTACAGATAGGCAGCTGATGCCGCGCTGGACTACAGATAGGCAGCTGATGCCGCGTTGGACTACAGATACAGATAGGCAGCTGAATACAGATGCAGCTGATGCCGCGCTGGACTACAGATAGGCAGCTGATGCCGTGTTGAATACAGATAGGCAGCTAATGCGCTGGACTACAGATAGGCAGCTGATGCCGTGTTGGAATACAGATAGGCAGCTAATGCCGCGCTGGACTACAGATAGGCAGCTGATGCTGTGTTGGACTACAGATAGGCAGCTGATGCCGCGTTGGACTACAGATAGGCAGCTGATGCAGCGCTGGACTACAGATAGGCAGCTGATGCCGCGCTGGACTACAGATAGGCAGCTGATGCGCGTTGGACTACAGATAGGCAGCTGATGCCGCGTGTTGGCAGATAAGCAGCTGATGCCGCGGCTGATGCTGGACTACAGATAGGCAGCTGATGCTGCGCTGGACTACAGATAGGCAGCTGATGCTGCGCTGGACTACAGATAGGCAGCTGATGCTGCGCTGGACTACAGATAGGCAGCTGAGCTGGACTACAGATAGGCAGCTGATGCTGCGCTGGACTACAGATAGGCAGCTGATGCCGTGTTGGACTACAGATAGGCAGCTGATGCCGCGCTGGACTACAGATAGGCAGCTGATGCGCGCTGGACTACAGATAGGCAGCTGATGCCGCTGGACTACAGATAGGCAGCTGATGCCGCGCTGGACTACAGATAGGCAGCTGATGCGCTGGACTACAGATAGGCAGCTGATGCCGTGTTGGACTACAGATAGGCAGCTGATGCCGCGCTGGACTACAGATAGGCAGCTGATGCCGCTGGACTACAGATAGGCAGCTGATGCCGTGCTGGCAGCTGACAGATAGGCAGCTGATGCGCGCTGGACTACAGATAGGCAGCTGATGCCGCGTTGGACTACAGATAGGCAGCTGATGCCGTGTTGGACTACAGATAGGCAGCTGATGCTGCGCTGGACTACAGATAGGCAGCTGATGCCGTAGGCTGGACTACAGATAGGCAGCTGATGCCGCTGGACTACAGATAGGCAGCTGATGCTGCGCTGGACTACAGATAGGCAGCTGATGCTGGACTACAGATAGGCAGCTGATGCTGCGCTGGACTACAGATAGGCAGCTGATGCCGTGTTGGACTACAGATAGGCAGCTGATGCTGCGCTGGACTACAGATAGGCAGCTGATGCTGCGCTGGACTACAGATAGGCAGCTGATGCCGCGCTGGACTACAGATAGGCAGCTGATGCCGCGCTGGACTACAGATAGGCAGCTGATGCTGCGCTGGACTACAGATAGGCAGCTGATGCAGCGTTGGACTACAGATAGGCAGCTGATGCTGCGCTGGACTACAGATAGGCAGCTGATGCTGCGCTGGACTACAGATAGGCAGCTGATGCTGCGCTGGACTACAGATAGGCAGCTGATGCCGCGTTGGACTACAGATAGGCAGCTGATGCCGTGACTACAGATAGGCAGCTGATGCCGCTGGACTACAGATAGGCAGCTGATGCCGTGTGGACTACAGATGGGCAGCTGATGCCGCTGGACTACAGATAGGCAGCTGATGCCGCGCTGGACTACAGATAGGCAGCTGATGCAGATAGGCGCTGGACTACAGATAGGCAGCTGATGCCGCGCTGACTACAGATAGGCAGCTGATGCGCGCTGGACTACAGATAGGCAGCTGATGCCGTGCTGGACTACAGATAGGCAGCTGATGCGCGCTGGACTACAGATAGGCAGCTGATGCTGCGCTGGACTACAGATAGGCAGCTGATGCCGCGCTGGACTACAGATAGGCATGCTGCTACAGATAGGCTGCGCTGGACTACAGATAGGCAGCTGATGCCGCGTTGGACTACAGATAGGCAGCTGAGCTACAGATAGGCAGCTGATGCGCGCTGGACTACAGATAGGCAGCTGATGCCGCGCTGGACTACAGATAGGCAGCTGATGCCGCGCTGGACTGGACAGATAGGCAGCTGATGCCGTGCTGGACTACAGATAGGCAGCTGATGCCGTGTTGGACTACAGATAGGCAGCTGATGCTGCGCTGGACTACAGATAGGCAGCTGATGCGCGCTGGACTACAGATAGGCAGCTGATGCTGCGCTGGACTACAGATAGGCAGCTGATGCAGCTGATGCTGCGCTGGACTACAGATAGGCAGCTGATGCCGCGCTGGACTACAGATAGGCAGCTGATGCTGATGCTGCTGATGCTGCTGACTACAGATAGGCAGCTGATGCTGCGCTGGACTACAGATAGGCAGCTGATGCCGCGCTGGACTACAGATAGGCAGCTGATGCTGCGCTGGACTACAGATAGGCAGCTGATGCCGTGCTGGACTACAGATAGGCAGCTGATGCGCTGACTACAGATAGGCGTGCTGGACTACAGATGCTGATGCCGCTGGACTACAGATAGCAGCAGCTACAGATAGGCAGCGCGCTGGACTACAGATAGGCAGCTGATGCGCGCTGGACTACAGATAGGCAGCTGATGCCGCTGGACTACAGATAGGCAGCTGATGCTGCGCTGGACTACAGATAGGCAGCTGATGCCGCGCTGGACTACAGATAGGCAGCTGATGCTGCGCTGACTACAGATGGAGCTGACAGATAGGCAGCTGATGCCGCGCTGGACTACAGATAGGCAGCTGATGCTGCGCTGGACTACAGATAGGCAGCTGATGCTGCGCGTGTTGGACTACAGATAGGCAGCTGATGCCGATAGGCAGCTGATGCTGCGCTGACTACAGATAGGCAGCTGATGCTGCGCTGGACTACAGATAGGCAGCTGATGCTGCGCTGGACTACAGATAGGCAGCTGAGGCAGCTGATGGACTACAGATAGGCGCTGGACTACAGATAGGCAGCTGATGACGTGCTGGACTACAGATAGGCAGCTGATGCCGTGTTGGGGAATACAGATAGGCAGCTAATGCCGCGCTGGACTACAGATAGGCAGCTGATGCCGTGTTGGACTACAGATAGGCAGCTGATGCTGCGCTGGACTACAGATAGGCAGCTGATGCTGCGCTGGACTACAGATAGGCAGCTGATGCCGCGCTGGACTACAGATAGGCAGCTGATGCCGAGTTGGACTACAGATAGGCAGCTGATGCCGCGCTGGACTACAGATAGGCAGCTGATGCCGTGTTGGAATACAGATAGGCAGCTCATGCTGCGCTGGACTACAGATAGGCAGCTGATGCTGCGCTGGACTACAGATAGGCAGCTAATGCCGCACTGGACTACAGATAGGCACTTGATGCTGCGCTGGACTACAGTTAGGCAGCTGATGCCGTGTTGGAATACAGATAGGCAGCTGATGCTGCGCTGGACTACAGATAGGCAGCTGATGCCGTGTTGGATTACAGATAGGCAGCTGATGCCGTGCTGGACTACAGATAGGCAGCTGATGCCGTGTTGGAATACAGATAGGCAGCTCATGCTGCGCTGGACTACAGATAGGCAGCTGATGCTGCGCTGGACTACAGATAGGAAGCTGATGCTGCGCTGGACTACAGATAGGCAGCTGATGCCGCACTGGACTACAGATAGGCAGCTGATGCTGCGCTGGACTACAGATAGGCAGCTGATGCCGTGTTGAATACAGATAGGCAGCTGATGCTGCGCTGGACTACAGATAGGCAGCTGATGCTGCGCTGGACTACAGATAGGCAGCTGATGCCGCGCTGGACTACAGATAGGTAGCTGATGCCGCGTTGGACTACAGATAGGCAGCTGATGCCGCGCTGGACTACAGATGGGCAGCTGATGCCGCGTTGGACTACAGATAGGCAGCTGATGCCGCGCTGGACTACAGATAAGCAGCTGATGCCGTGCTGGACTACAGATAGGCAGCTGATGCGTTGGACTACAGATAGGCAGCTGATGCCGTGTTGGACTACAGATAGGCAGCTGATGCCGCGCTGGACTACAGATAGGCAGCTGATGCTGCGCTGGACTACAGATAGGCAGCTGATGCCGTGTTGGATTACAGATAGGCAGCTGTTGCCGTGCTGGACTACAGATAGGCAGCTGATGCCGCGCTGGACTACAGATAGGCAGCTGATGCCGCGTTGGACTACAGATAGGCAGCTGATGCCGTGTTGGACTACAGATAGGCAGCTGATGCCGCTGGCTGCAGATAGGCAGCTGATGCTGCGCTGGACTACAGATAGGCAGCTGATGCGTGCTGGACTACAGATAGGCAGCTGATGCCGTGTTGGGATACAGATAGGCAGCTGATGCCGCGCTGGACTACAGATAGGCAGCTGATGCCGTGTTGGACTACAGATAGGCAGCTGATGCTGCGCTGGACTACAGATAGGCAGCTGATGCTGCGCTGGACTACAGATAGGCAGCTGATGCCGCGCTGGACTACAGATAGGCAGCTGATGCCGCGTTGGACTACAGATAGGCAGCTGATGCCGTGCTGGACTACAGATGGGCAGCTGATGCCGCGTTGGACTACAGATAGGCAGCTGATGCGCTGACTACAGATAGGCAGCTGATGCCGTGTTGAATACAGATAGGCAGCTCATGCTGCGCTGGACTACAGATAGGCAGCTGATGCTGCGCTGGACTACAGATAGGCAGCAGCTGGACTACAGATAGGAACTTGATGCTGCGCTGGACTACAGATAGGCAGCTGATGCCGTGTTGGAATACAGATAGGCAGCTGATGCTGCGCTGGACTACAGATAGGCAGCTGATGCCGTGTTGATTACAGATAGGCAGCTGATGCCGTGCTGGACTACAGATAGGCAGCTGATGCCGTGTTGGAATACAGATAGGCAGCTGATGCTGCGCTGGACTACAGATAGGCAGCTGATGCTGCGCTGGACTACAGATAGGAAGCTGATGCTGCGCTGGACTACAGATAGGCAGCTGATGCCGCACTGGACTACAGATAGGCAGCTGATGCTGCGCTGGACTACAGATAGGCAGCTGATGCCGTGTTGGAATACAGATAGGCAGCTGATGCTGCGCTGGACTACAGATAGGCAGCTGATGCTGCGCTGGACTACAGATAGGCAGCTGATGCCGCGCTGGACTACAGATAGGTAGCTGATGCCGCGTTGGACTACAGATAGGCAGCTGATGCCGCGCTGGACTACAGATGGGCAGCTGATGCCGCGTTGGACTACAGATAGGCAGCTGATGCCGCGCTGGACTACAGATAAGCAGCTGATGCCGTGCTGGACTACAGATAGGCAGCTGATGCCGCGTTGGACTACAGATAGGCAGCTGATGCCGTGTTGGACTACAGATAGGCAGCTGATGCCGCGCTGGACTACAGATAGGCAGCTGATGCTGCGCTGGACTACAGATAGGCAGCTGATGCCGTGTTGGACTACAGATAGGCAGCTGATGCCGTGCTGGACTACAGATAGGCAGCTGATGCGCGCTGGACTACAGATAGGCAGCTGATGCCGCGTTGGACTACAGATAGGCAGCTGATGCCGTGTTGGACTACAGATAGGCAGCTGATGCCGCGCTGGACTACAGATAGGCAGCTGATGCTGCGCTGGACTACAGATAGGCAGCTGATGACGTGCTGGACTACAGATAGGCAGCTGATGCCGTGTTGGGGAATACAGATAGGCAGCTGATGCCGCGCTGGACTACAGATAGGCAGCTGATGCCGTGTTGGACTACAGATAGGCAGCTGATGCTGCGCTGGACTACAGATAGGCAGCTGATGCTGCGCTGGACTACAGATAGGCAGCTGATGCCGCGCTGGACTACAGATAGGCAGCTGATGCCGCGTTGGACTACAGATAGGCAGCTGATGCCGTGCTGGACTACAGATAGGCAGCTGATGCCGTGTTGGACTACAGATAGGCAGCTGAGCTGGATACAGATAGGCAGCTGATGCTGCGCTGGACTACAGATAGGCAGCTGATGCTGCGCTGGACTACAGATAGGCAGCTGATGCTGCGCTGGACTACAGATAGGCAGCTGATGCCGTGTTGGAATACAGATAGGCAGCTGATGCTGCGCTGGACTACAGATAGGCAGCTGATGCTGGACTACAGATAGGCAGCGCTGGACTACAGATAGGCAGCTGATGCCGCGCTGGACTACAGATAGGCAGCTGATGCGCGTTGACTACAGATAAGCAGCTGATGCTGCGCTGGTACAGATAGGCAGCTGATGCCGCGCTGGACTACAGATAGGCAGCTGATGCCGCGCTGGACTACAGATAGGAAGCTGATGCTGCGCTGGACTACAGATAGGCAGCTGATGCTGCGCTGGACTACAGATAGGCAGCTGATGCTGCACTGGACTACAGATAGGCAGCTGATGCTGCGCTGGACTACAGATAGGCAGCTGATGCTGCGGCGGACTACAGATAGGCAGCTGATGCCGTGTTGGACTACAGATAGGCAGCTGATGCTGTGCTGGACTACAGATAGGCAGCTAATGCTGCGCTGGACTACAGATAGGCAGCTGATGCCGTGCTGGACTACAGATAGGCAGCTGATGCCGCGCTGGACTACAGATAGGCAGCTGATGCTGCGCTGGACTACAGATAGGCAGCTGATGCCGCGCTGGACTACAGATAGGCAGCTGATGCCGTGTTGGACTACAGATAGGCAGCTGATGCCGCGCTGGACTACAGATAGGCAGCTGATGCCGCGCTGGACTACAGATAGGCAGCTGATGCGCTGGACTACAGATAGGCAGCTGATGCGCTGGACTACAGATAGGCAGCTGATGCCGCGTTGGACTACAGATAGGCAGCTGATGCCGCGTTGGACTACAGATACAGATGAGGCAGCTGATGCCGTGTTGGAATACAGATAGGCAGCTCATGCTGCGCTGGACTACAGATAGGCAGCTGATGCTGCGCTGGACTACAGATAGGCAGCTGATGCCGCACTGACTACAGATAGGCAGCTGATGCTGCGCTGGACTACAGATAGCAGCTGATGCCGTGTTGGAATACAGATAGGCAGCTGATGCTGCGCTGGACTACAGATAGGCAGCTGATGCCGTGTTGGATTACAGATAGGCAGCTGATGCCGTGCTGGACTACAGATAGGCAGCTGATGCGTGTTGGACTACAGATAGGCAGCTGATGCCGCTTGACTGGACTACAGATGCTGCGCTGGGCTGACAGATAGGAAGCGATGCTGCGCTGGACTACAGATAGGCAGCTAATGCCGCACTGGACTACAGATAGGCAGCTGATGCTGCGCTGACTACAGATAGGCAGCTGATGCCGTGTTGGAATACAGATAGGCAGCTGATGCTGCGCTGGACTACAGATAGGCAGCTGAGACTACAGATGCAGCTGATGCCGCTGGACTACAGATAGGCAGCTGATGCCGCGTTGGACTACAGATAGGCAGCTGATGACTACAGATGGGCAGCTGATGCGCGTTGGACTACAGATAGGCAGCTGATGCGCGCTGGCTGATGCTGATGCCGTGCTGGACTACAGATAGGCAGCTGATGCGCGCTGGACTACAGATAGGCAGCTGATGCCGTGTTGGACTACAGATAGGCAGCTGATGCCGCGCTGGACTACAGATAGGCAGCTGATGCTGCGCTGGACTACAGATAGGCAGCTGATGCCGTGTTGGATTACAGATAGGCAGCTGTTGCCGTGCTGGACTACAGATAGGCAGCTGATGCCGCGCTGACTACAGATAGGCAGCTGATGCCGCGTTGGACTACAGATAGGCAGCTGATGCCGTGTTGGACTACAGATAGGCAGCTGATGCCGCGCTGGACTACAGATAGGCAGCTGATGCTGCGCTGGACTACAGATAGGCAGCTGATGACGTGCTGGACTACAGATAGGCAGCTGATGCCGTGTTGCAGATGCAGATGCGCGCTGGACTACAGATAGGCAGCTGATGCCGTGTTGGACTACAGATAGGCAGCTGATGCTGCGCTGGACTACAGATAGGCAGCTGATGCTGCGCTGGACTACAGATAGGCAGCTGATGCTGCGCTGGACTACAGACAGTTGGATACAGATAGGCAGCTGATGCCGTGCTGGACTACAGATGGGCAGCTGATGACTACAGATAGGCAGCTGGACTGGACTACAGATAGCAGCTGATGCCGTGTTGAATACAGATAGGCAGATGCTGCTGATACAGATAGGCAGCTGATGCTGCGCTGAGATAGGCAGCTAATGCCGCTGGACTACAGATAGGAAGCTGATGCCGCGACTACAGTTAGGCAGCTGATGCCGTGTTGGAATACAGATAGGCAGCTGATGCTGCGCTGGACTACAGATAGGCAGCTGATGCCGTGTTGGATTACAGATAGGCAGCTGATGCCGTGCTGGACTACAGATAGGCAGCTGATGCCGTGTTGGACTACAGATAGGCAGCTGATGCTGCTGGACTACAGATAGGCAGCTGATGCTGCGCTGGACTACAGATAGGCAGCTGATGCTGCGCTGGACTACAGATAGGCAGCTGATGCCGCACTGGACTACAGATAGGCAGCTGATGCTGCGCTGGACTACAGATAGGCAGCTGATGCCGTGTTGGAATACAGATAGGCAGCTGATGCTGCGCTGGACTACAGATAGGCAGCTGATGCGCTGGACTACAGATAGGCAGCTGATGCCGCGCTGGACTACAGATAGGCAGCTGATGCCGCGTTGGACTACAGATAGGCAGCTGATGCCGCGCTGGACTACAGATAGGCAGCTGATGCCGCGTTGGACTACAGATAGGCAGCTGATGCCGCGCTGGACTACAGATAGGCAGCTGATGCCGTGCTGGACTACAGATAGGCAGCTGATGCCGCGCTGGACTACAGATAGGCAGCTGATGCCGTGTTGGACTACAGATAGGCAGCTGATGCGCTGGACTACAGATAGGCAGCTGATGCTGCGCTGGACTACAGATAGGCAGCTGATGCCGTGTTGGATTACAGATAGGCAGCTGATGCCATGCTGGACTACAGATAGGCAGCTGATGCGCGCTGGACTACAGATAGGCAGCTGATGCCGTGTTGGACTACAGATAGGCAGCTGATGCCGTGTTGGACTACAGATAGGCAGCTGATGCGCGCTGGACTACAGATAGGCAGCTGATGCTGCGCTGGACTACAGATAGGCAGCTGATGACGTGCTGGACTACAGATAGGCAGCTGATGCCGTGTTGGAATACAGATAGGCAGCTGATGCGCTGGACTACAGATAGGCAGCTGATGCCGTGTTGGAATACAGATAGGCAGCTGATGCTGCGCTGGACTACAGATAGGCAGCTGATGCTGCGCTGGACTACAGATAGGCAGCTGATGCCGCTGGACTACAGATAGGCAGCTGATGCCGAGTTGGACTACAGATAGGCAGCTGATGCGCTGGACTACAGATAGGCAGCTGATGCCGCTGGACTACAGATAGGCAGCTGATGCCGCGCTGGACTACAGATAGGCAGCTGATGCTGCGCTGGACTACAGATAGGCAGCTGATGCTGCACTGGACTACAGATAGGCAGCTGATGCTGCGCTGGACTACAGATAGGCAGCTGATGCTGCGCCGGACTACAGATAGGCAGCTGAGATAGGCAGCTGATGCCGTGTTGGACTACAGATAGGCAGCTGATGCTGTGCTGGACTACAGATAGGCAGCTAATGCTGCGCTGGACTACAGATAGGCAGCTGATGCCGTGCTGGACTACAGATAGGCAGCTGATGCCGCGCTGGACTACAGATAGGCAGCTGATGCTGCGCTGGACTACAGATAGGCAGCTGATGACGTGCTGGACTACAGATAGGCAGCTGATGCCGTGTTGGGGAATACAGATAGGCAGCTAATGCCGCGCTGGACTACAGATAGGCAGCTGATGCCGTGTTGGACTACAGATAGGCAGCTGATGCTGCGCTGGACTACAGATAGGCAGCTGATGCCGCTGGTTGGAGCTGATGCCGAGTTGGACTACAGATAGGCAGCTGATGCCGTGCTGGACTACAGATGGGCAGCTGATGCCGAGTTGGACTACAGATAGGCAGCTGATGCCGCGCTGGACTACAGATAGGCAGCTGATGCCGTGTTGGAATACAGATAGGCAGCTCATGCTGCGCTGGACTACAGATAGGCAGCTGATGCTGCGCTGGACTACAGATAGGCAGCTAATGCCGCACTGGACTACAGATAGGAACTGATGCTGCGCTGGACTACAGATAGGCAGCTGATGCCGTGTTGGAATACAGATAGGCAGCTGATGCTGCGCTGGACTACAGATAGGCAGCTGATGCCGTGTTGGACTACAGATAGGCAGCTGATGCCGTGCTGGACTACAGATAGGCAGCTGATGCCGTGTTGGAATACAGATAGGCAGCTGATGCTGCGCTGGACTACAGATAGGCAGCTGATGCCGCGCTGGACTACAGATAGGCAGCTGATGCCGTGTTGGACTACAGATAGGCAGCTGATGCCGCGCTGGACTACAGATAGGCAGCTGATGCCGTGCTGGACTACAGATAGGCAGCTGATGCCGCGTTGGACTACAGATAGGCAGCTGATGCCGTGTTGGACTACAGATAGGCAGCTGATGCCGCGCTGGACTACAGATAGGCAGCTGATGCTGCGCTGGACTACAGATAGGCAGCTGATGCCGTGTTGGATTACAGATAGGCAGCTGATGCCATGCTGGACTACAGATAGGCAGCTGATGCCGTGCTGGACTACAGATAGGCAGCTGATGCCGTGTTGGACTACAGATAGGCAGCTGATGCCGTGTTGGACTACAGATAGGCAGCTGATGAGCTGGACTACAGATAGGCAGCTGATGCTGCGTGCTGGACTACAGATAGGCAGCTGATGCGTGCTGGACTACAGATAGGCAGCTGATGCAGACTACAGATAGGCAGCTGATGCCGTGTTGGACTACAGATAGGCAGCTGATGCCGTGCTGGACTACAGATAGGCAGCTGATGCTGCGCTGGACTACAGATAGGCAGCTGATGCCGTGCTGGACTACAGATAGGCAGCTGATGCCGTGTTGGACTACAGATAGGCAGCTGATGCTGTGCTGGACTACAGATAGGCAGCTAATGCTGCGCTGGACTACAGATAGGCAGCTGATGCCGTGCTGGACTACAGATAGGCAGCTGATGCCGTGCTGGACTACAGATAGGCAGCTGATGCTGCGCTGGACTACAGATAGGCAGCTGATGACGTGCTGGACTACAGATAGGCAGCTGATGCCGTGTTGGGGAATACAGATAGGCAGCTGATGCTGCGCTGGACTACAGATAGGCAGCTGATGCCGTGTTGGACTACAGATAGGCAGCTGATGCCGTGCTGGACTACAGATAGGCAGCTGATGCTGCGCTGGACTACAGATAGGCAGCTGATGCGGTTGGACTACAGATAGGCAGCTGATGCCGTGCTGGACTACAGATAGGCAGCTGATGCCGAGGTTGACTACAGATAGGCAGCTGATGCGCGCTGGACTACAGATAGGCAGCTGATGCCGTGTTGGAATACAGATAGGCAGCTGATGCTGCGCTGGACTACAGATAGGCAGCTGATGCTGCGCTGTGCCGACTACAGATAGGCAGCTGATGCCGCGCTGGACTACAGTTAGGCAGCTGATGCCGTGTTGGAATACAGATAGGCAGCTGATGCGTGCTGGACTACAGATAGGCAGCTGATGCCGTGTTGGATTACAGATAGGCAGCTGATGCGTGCTGGACTACAGATAGGCAGCTGATGCCGTGTTGGAATACAGATAGGCAGCTGATGCTGCGCTGGACTACAGATAGGCAGCTGATGCTGCGCTGGACTACAGATAGGAAGCTGATGCCGTGTTGGACTACAGATAGGCAGCTGATGCCGCGCTGGACTACAGATAGGCAGCTGATGCCGTGCTGGACTACAGATAGGCAGCTGATGCCGTGCTGGACTACAGATAGGCAGCTGATGCCGTGTTGGACTACAGATAGGCAGCTGATGCTGCGCTGGACTACAGATAGGCAGCTGATGCTGCGCTGGACTACAGATAGGCAGCTGATGCCGTGTTGGATTACAGATAGGCAGCTGTTGCCATGCTGGACTACAGATAGGCAGCTGATGCCGCGCTGGACTACAGATAGGCAGCTGATGCCGCGTTGGACTACAGATAGGCAGCTGATGCCGTGTTGGACTACAGATAGGCAGCTGATGCCGCTGGACTACAGATAGGCAGCTGATGCTGCGCTGGACTACAGATAGGCAGCTGATGACGTGCTGGACTACAGATAGGCAGCTGATGCCGTGTTGGGGAATACAGATAGGCAGCTAATGCCGCGCTGGACTACAGATAGGCAGCTGATGCCGTTGGACTACAGATAGGCAGCTGATGCCGCGCTGGACTACAGATAGGCAGCTGATGCTGCGCTGGACTACAGATAGGGCAGCTGATGCGCGCTGGACTACAGATAGGCAGCTGATGCCGCGTTGGAATACAGATAGGCAGCTGATGCCGCGCTGGACTACAGATAGGCAGCTGATGCCGCGCTGGCTGATGAAGCTGATGCTGCGCTGGACTACAGATAGGCAGCTGATGCGCGCTGGACTACAGATAGGCAGCTGATGCTGCGCTGGACTACAGAGGCAGCTGATGCGTGCTGGACTACAGATAGGCAGCTGATGCTGCGCTGGACTACAGATAGGCAGCTGATGCCGTGCTGGACTACAGATAGGCAGCTGATGCCGTGTTGACTACAGATAGGCAGCTGATGCTGTGCTGGACTACAGATAGGCAGCTGATGCTGCGCTGGACTACAGATAGGCAGCTGATGCTGGACTACAGATAGGCAGCTGAGACTACAGATAGGCAGCTGATGCTGCGCTGGACTACAGATAGGCAGCTAATGCCGCACTGGACTACAGATAGGAGCTGATGCTGCGCTGGACTACAGATAGGCAGCTGATGCCGTGTTGGAATACAGATAGGCAGCTGATGCTGCGCTGGACTACAGATAGGCAGCTGATGCCGTGTTGGATTACAGATAGGCAGCTGATGCCGTGCTGGACTACAGATAGGCAGCTGATGCCGTGTTGGAATACAGATAGGCAGCTCATGCTGCGCTGGACTACAGATAGGCAGCTGATGCTGCGCTGGACTACAGATAGGAAGCTGATGCCGTGTTGGACTACAGATAGGCAGCTGATGCTGCGCTGGACTACAGATAGGCAGCTAATGCCGCACTGGACTACAGATAGGAACTTGATGCTGCGCTGGACTACAGTTAGGCAGCTGATGCCGTGTTGGAATACAGATAGGCAGCTGATGCTGCGCTGGACTACAGATAGGCAGCTGATGCCGTGTTGGATTACAGATAGGCAGCTGATGCCGTGCTGGACTACAGATAGGCAGCTGATGCCGTGTTGGAATACAGATAGGCAGCTGATGCTGCGCTGGACTACAGATAGGCAGCTGATGCTGCGTGCTGGACTACAGATAGGCAGCTGATGCGTGTTGGACTACAGATAGGCAGCTGATGCCGCGCTGGACTACAGATAAGCAGCTGATGCCGTGCTGGACTACAGATAGGCAGCTGATGCGCGTTGGACAGATAGGCAGCTGATGCCGTGTTGGACTACAGATAGGCAGCTGATGCCGCGCTGGACTACAGATAGGCAGCTGATGCTGCGCTGGACTACAGATAGGCAGCTGATGCGTGTTGATTACAGATAGGCAGCTGTTGCCATGCTGGACTACAGATAGGCAGCTGATGCCGCGCTGGACTACAGATAGGCAGCTGATGCGCGATAGGCAGCTGATGCCGTGTTGGACTACAGATAGGCAGCTGATGCCGCTGGACTACAGATAGGCAGCTGATGCTGCGCTGACTACAGATAGGCAGCTGATGACGTGCTGGACTACAGATAGGCAGCTGATGCCGTGTTGGGGAATACAGATAGGCAGCTAATGCCGCGCTGGACTACAGATAGGCAGCTGATGCCGTGTTGGACTACAGATAGGCAGCTGATGCTGCGCTGGACTACAGATAGGCAGCTGATGCTGCGCTGGACTACAGATAGGCAGCTGATGCCGCGCTGGACTACAGATAGGCAGCTGATGCCGAGTTAGAATACAGATAGGCAGCTGATGCCGCGCTGGACTACAGATAGGCAGCTGATGCCGCGCTGGACTACAGATAGGCAGCTGATGCTGCGCTGGACTACAGATAGGCAGCTGATGCTGCGCTGGACTACAGATAGGCAGCTGATGCTGCGCTGGACTACAGATAGGCAGCTGATGCTGCGCTGGACTACAGATAGGCAGCTGATGCCGTGTTGGACTACAGATAGGCAGCTGATGCTGTGCTGGACTACAGATAGGCAGCTAATGCTGCGCTGGACTACAGATAGGCAGCTGATGCCGTGCTGGACTACAGATAGGCAGCTGATGCCGCGCTGGACTACAGATAGGCAGCTGATGCTGCGCTGGACTACAGATAGGCAGCTGATGACGTGCTGGACTACAGATAGGCAGCTGATGCCGTGTTGGGGAATACAGATAGGCAGCTAATGCCGCGCTGGACTACAGATAGGCAGCTGATGCCGTGTTGGACTACAGATAGGCAGCTGATGCTGCGCTGGACTACAGATAGGCAGCTGATGCCGCGCTGGACTACAGATAGGCAGCTGATGCCGAGTTGGACTACAGATAGGCAGCTGATGCCGTGCTGGACTACAGATGGGCAGCTGATGCCGAGTTGGACTACAGATAGGCAGCTGATGCCGCGCTGGACTACAGATAGGCAGCTGATGCCGTGCTGGACTACAGATAGGCAGCTGATGCCGCGCTGGACTACAGATAGGCAGCTGATGCTGCGCTGGACTACAGATAGGCAGCTAATGCCGCACTGGACTACAGATAGGAACTTGATGCTGCGCTGGACTACAGTTAGGCAGCTGATGCCGTGTTGGAATACAGATAGGCAGCTGATGCTGCGCTGGACTACAGATAGGCAGCTGATGCCGTGTTGGATTACAGATAGGCAGCTGATGCCGTGCTGGACTACAGATAGGCAGCTGATGCCGTGTTGGAATACAGATAGGCAGCTCATGCTGCGCTGGACTACAGATAGGCAGCTGATGCTGCGCTGGACTACAGATAGGAAGCTGATGCTGCGCTGGACTACAGATAGGCAGCTGATGCCGCACTGGACTACAGATAGGCAGCTGATGCCGCGCTGGACTACAGATAGGCAGCTGATGCCGTGTTGGAATACAGATAGGCAGCTGATGCTGCGCTGGACTACAGATAGGCAGCTGATGCTGCGCTGGACTACAGATAGGCAGCTGATGCCGCGCTGGACTACAGATAGGCAGCTGATGCCGCGTTGGACTACAGATAGGCAGCTGATGCCGCGCTGGACTACAGATGGGCAGCTGATGCCGCGTTGGACTACAGATAGGCAGCTGATGCCGCGCTGGACTACAGATAGGCAGCTGATGCCGTGCTGGACTACAGATAGGCAGCTGATGCCGCGTTGGACTACAGATAGGCAGCTGATGCCGTGTTGGACTACAGATAGGCAGCTGATGCCGCGCTGGACTACAGATAGGCAGCTGATGCTGCGCTGGACTACAGATAGGCAGCTGATGCCGTGTTGGATTACAGATAGGCAGCTGATGCCGTGCTGGACTACAGATAGGCAGCTGATGCCGCGCTGGACTACAGATAGGCAGCTGATGTTGACTACAGATAGGCAGCTGATGCCGTGTTGGACTACAGATAGGCAGCTGATGCCGCGCTGGACTACAGATAGGCAGCTGATGCTGCGCGCTACAGATAGGACTACAGATAGGCAGCTGATGACGTGCTGGACTACAGATAGGCAGCTGATGCCGTGTTGGGGAATACAGATAGGCAGCTAATGCCGCGCTGGACTACAGATAGGCAGCTGATGCCGTGTTGGACTACAGATAGGCAGCTGATGCTGCGCTGGACTACAGATAGGCAGCTGATGCTGCGCTGGACTACAGATAGGCAGCTGATGCCGCGCTGGACTACAGATAGGCAGCTGATGCCGAGTTGGACTACAGATAGGCAGCTGATGCCGTGCTGGACTACAGATAGGCAGCTGATGCCGTGTTGGACTACAGATAGGCAGCTGATGCTGCGCTGGACTACAGATAGGCAGCTGATGCCGCGCTGGACTACAGATAGGCAGCTGATGCCGAGTTGGACTACAGATAGGCAGCTGATGCCGTGCTGGACTACAGATAGGCAGCTGATGCCGTGTTGGACTACAGATAGGCAGCTGATGCGCGCTGGACTACAGATAGGCAGCTGATGCCTACAGATAGGCAGCTGATGCGCTGGACTACAGATAGGCAGCTGATGCCGCGCTGGACTACAGATAGGCAGCTGATGCCGAGTTGGACTACAGATAGGCAGCTGATGCCGTGCTGGACTACAGATGGGCAGCTGATGCCGAGTTGGACTACAGATAGGCAGCTGATGCCGCGCTGGACTACAGATAGGCAGCTGATGCCGTGTTGGAATACAGATAGGCAGCTCATGCTGAGCTGGACTACAGATAGGCAGCTGATGCTGCGCTGGACTACAGATAGGCAGCTAATGCCGCACTGGACTACAGATAGGAACTTGATGCTGCGCTGGACTACAGTTAGGCAGCTGATGCCGTGTTGGAATACAGATAGGCAGCTGATGCTGCGCTGGACTACAGATAGGCAGCTGATGCCGTGTTGGATTACAGATAGGCAGCTGATGCCGTGCTGGACTACAGATAGGCAGCTGATGCCGTGTTGGAATACAGATAGGCAGCTCATGCTGCGCTGGACTACAGATAGGCAGCTGATGCTGCGCTGGACTACAGATAGGAAGCTGATGCTGCGCTGGACTACAGATAGGCAGCTAATGCCGCACTGGACTACAGATAGGCAGCTGATGCTGCGCTGGACTACAGATAGGCAGCTGATGCCGTGTTGGAATACAGATAGGCAGCTGATGCTGCGCTGGACTACAGATAGGCAGCTGATGCTGCGCTGGACTACAGATAGGCAGCTGATGCCGCGCTGGACTACAGATAGGTAGCTGATGCCGCGTTGGACTACAGATAGGCAGCTGATGCCGCGCTGGACTACAGATGGGCAGCTGATGCCGCGTTGGACTACAGATAGGCAGCTGATGCCGCGCTGGACTACAGATAAGCAGCTGATGCCGTGCTGGACTACAGATAGGCAGCTGATGCCGCGTTGGACTACAGATAGGCAGCTGATGCCGTGTTGGACTACAGATAGGCAGCTGATGCCGCGCTGGACTACAGATAGGCAGCTGATGCTGCGCTGGACTACAGATAGGCAGCTGATGCCGTGTTGGATTACAGATAGGCAGCTGTT
The DNA here is from genome assembly GCF_034236695.1 of Oncorhynchus nerka. Classification (NCBI taxonomy): domain Eukaryota; kingdom Metazoa; phylum Chordata; class Actinopteri; order Salmoniformes; family Salmonidae; genus Oncorhynchus; species Oncorhynchus nerka. Next base: position 86,632,959 of record NC_088397.1, read on the forward strand.
GCCATGCTGGACTACAGATAGGCAGCTGATGCCGCGCTGGACTACAGATAGGCAGCTGATGCCGCGTTGGACTACAGATAGGCAGCTGATGCCGTGTTGGACTACAGATAGGCAGCTGATGCCGCGCTGGACTACAGATAGGCAGCTGATGCTGCGCTGGACTACAGATAGGCAGCTGATGACGTGCTGGACTACAGATAGGCAGCTGATGCCGTGTTGGGGAATACAGATAGGCAGCTAATGCCGCGCTGGACTACAGATAGGCAGCTGATGCCGTGTTGGACTACAGATAGGCAGCTGATGCTGCGCTGGACTACAGATAGGCAGCTGATGCTGCGCTGGACTACAGATAGGCAGCTGATGCCGCGCTGGACTACAGATAGGCAGCTGATGCCGAGTTGGACTACAGATAGGCAGCTGATGCCGTGCTGGACTACAGATAGGCAGCTGATGCCGTGTTGGAATACAGATAGGCGCTGATGCTGCGCTGGACTACAGATAGGCAGCTGATGCTGCGCTGGACTACAGATAGGCAGCTGATGCCGTGTTGGAATACAGATAGGCAGCTGATGCCGCGCTGGACTACAGATAGGCAGCTGATGCCGCGCTGGACTACAGATAGGCAGCTGATGCCGCGTTGGACTACAGATAGGAAGCTAATGCCGCGCTGGACTACAGATAGGCAGCTGATGCCGCGTTGGACTACAGATAAGCAGCTGATGCTGCGCCGGAGTACAGATAGGCAGCTGATGCTGCGCTGGACTTCGGATAGGCAGCTGATGCTGCGCTGGACTACAGATAGGCAGCTGATGCTGCGCTGGACTACAGATAGGCAGCTGATGCTGCGCTGGACTACAGATAGGCAGCTGATGCTGCACTGGACTACAGATAGGCAGCTGATGCTGCGCTGGACTACAGATAGGCAGCTGATGCTGCGGCGGACTACAGATAGGCAGCTGATGCCGTGTTGGACTACAGATAGGCAGCTGATGCTGTGCTGGACTACAGATAGGCAGCTAATGCTGCGCTGAGATAAAGATAGGTAGCAAAATGATGTATTTATTACCTAAAAAGCTAAGTATAATAGACAATGGTGTGTGTAATCAGTAATCAGTAGTGTAAGTGAGTGTTTTGCATGCATGAATGTGATAATGCAGGGTGATGAAAGGTGCCAAAGCAAACAAACAAACAAACGGCCACCAAGAACCACAACACAATCTACAAAGGGTGTCTGCATGGAGAGAGTCTCCTCCATGAATGGGGAAGTGGTGTATTTATCCTGGGAGACACCGGGCCCAGGTGTTTCCCATGTAGCTGACGACCCTCCCAACTCCGCCCACCAGCATCCTAATAAGGAAATAACAGAGAGAATACGGCAGACAGAGTGGGAGGGTCGTCACATCCCCCCCCATAAAACCGGGAACCAACAAGGACCCCGGAACAAAATACCAGCCTCTAAGTTCCAAATTGACACAGCTTCTGCGCCACAAATTGATGAGGGTTTACGTGTTCACACTTACAATTTGCCCCAGCCAACCTCCTCCCCAGACCTCAGCGACCTTCGCACAGGAAGCAACATTTAAGAGGAAAGAAGAAAACAAGACCAGGAGGGAGCAGACAGGACAGAGAGAACATGACAATACGAAACAATGGTCAGTCACGTAAACATTAGGAACAGGGCGCACGAGAGAGCGCATCAGCAATCACGTTTTCAGTCCCCCGGATGTGCCTCACATCGAGATGGAATGATTGTAAAAATAAACACCATCGCATTATCCTCTGGTTTGGACACATCATGGACCTCAAAAAGTGAGGGGGTTATGGTCGGTGTAGACCACAATAGGTACTACCCCCGACCCGACATACACTTCGAAGTGTTGTAGTGCCCAAATTAGTGCTAGCGCTTCCTTTTCAATAACCGAATAGTTCAACTGATAATCGTTAAACTTTTTGGAAAAAAAACTAACAGGCCTCTCAATCCCAGACACATCTGCTTGCAGCAAAACTGCACCTGCCCCCAGATGACTAGCATCCACCTGCAAGGTAAATGACAAATCCATGCGAGGAGCAGCCAGCACTGGAGTTGAGGTAAGCAACCTCTTTGCCTCTTCAAAAGCGTGTTGACAACGAGTAGACCAAACATAAACAGCCTTAGCTTTCAGCATATCTGTCAAGGGAGCGACCACAGTAGAGAAGTTATTACAAAAACTACGGTAATAACCAATCATTCCCAAGAAACGCATCAGTTCCTTTTTAGTAGTTGGTGGTGGAAAAGCATCAATAGCCACCACTTTAGCCCGAACAGGACGCACTTCACCCTGCCCAACCATTTTTCCAAGGTATGTAACGGTCGCCTGAGCAAACTCACATTTTGCCAGATTGATTGTGAGGCGACCCGCAGCCAGACGTTCGAACAAGGCTTGAATACGGGACAGATGTTCTTCCCAAGTATCTGCATAGATCACTACATCGTCCAAATAAACAGCGCACCCGGTCAGACCGGCGACAACCCTGTTCATAAGTCGCTGAAAAGTGGCAGGTGCATTGCGCAGACCGAAACTCATAACTGAATACGAGTACAGACCAAAGGGTGTAATAAAGGCAGAGATTTCACGTGCCCTACTCGTCAGTGGCACCTGCCAATAGCCTTTTAACAGGTCAAATTTGCTCACAAACTTAGCTGCACCGACTTGATCAACACAGTCCTCCATCCGAGGAAGAGGAAATGAATCTGGCTTTGTGACACTGTTTACCTTACGGTAGTCCGTACAAAAACGGTTTGTTCCATCCGGTTTACTGACCAAGATACAGGAGAAGCCCAACTGGAGAAAGAAGGCTCTGCTATCTTACTCTCCAGCATGTACTTGACCTCAGCATCCAGACAACGTAGTTTCTCTGAAGAAACTCTATAGAAGCGCTGACGAATGGGGTCAGCACCTCCAATGTCAATATCATGTTCTATTAAGTTTGTACGTGTAGGTGTATCAGAAAACAAACCTGGAAATCTCTGAATCAGACCAACTATCTCTTTCCGCCCATCAACAGGTAGGTGAGTGAGAAGACTGTCTAAAATATCCAGTGTTTCTGAATTTTTCAATCTACCCTGCAATATACAATCGTCAGGACCAGGAACATCTTCCTCCTCATGCACAGATCTAGCACGACAAGAACCCAAGGAAACAACGGTATCAGCCAAAAGAACAGGTTTACCGTCCTCTGTAGAATTCCACTGTTCAGTCTCAGAGGAACGTGCATAATAGGGTTTTAACAGATTTACATGGCACAGCTGGTGTGCTTTCCTCCGTTCTGGAGTGGCAACTAGATAATTTTGCTCAGTGCACTGGCGCACCACTGTATATGGACCTTGAAACTTGGCTTGAAAAGGAGAACCAACAATTGGCAGCAGAGCAAGAACCTGGTCACCTGGACTAAAGTGACGAGGCTCAGTTCGGCGATCAAATATGCCCTTCATCCTCTCTTGTGAAGATGATAACTTCTCTTTAGCCATTTCACCAGCGGCATACAGCCGTCGCCGGAAATCACACACATACGATAACAGGGACTGAGGAGGCTCGGGAGACTTCCAGTCATCCTGGAGAACAGATAAAAGTCCACGCACCCTATGTCCAAACACAAGGTCATTTGGACTGAAACCTGTGCTCTCCTGTGAAACTTCCCTAGCAGCTAACAGTAACCAAGGCAACCCCTCCTCCCAATCCTTATCCATCTCAGTACAATAAGCTCTCAACAAAGACTTAAGTGTTTGATGGAAACGTTCCAGTGCTCCTTGACTTTGCGCGTGATAGACAAATTGCGCTAGACAAATTGTGTTTAATATGGAGCTGTTGAAGAACCTGACCAAACAGATTAGAGGTAAAATTAGATCCTTGATCACTCTGAATGACCTTAGGGATTCCAAACAATGAGAGAAACTGAGTCAAAGCTTTTAACACCGATTTAGTCGTGATAGATCGGAGAGGATAGGCAGCAGGAAACCTAGTGGTCTGACACATCACAGTGAACAGGTAACTGCTACCCTTTTTAGAACGAGGCAGAGGACCCACGCAGTCAATAATCAGATACTCAAAAGGTTGGCTGAGTAAAGGTTGGCTATAGCTCCGGGTAGCAAGTTCCACTACCCTACCCAAATCTCCCACCGAGGCTACACAGCAGATTACTCACCTCAGACTGATGTCCCAACAGAAAGTAGAACAATAGTTCAGGCTAGGCAGGGCCTGGAAACTAACCATTATAGTCTCTCCAACACAGCACACAAACCAAACAACAAAAGGCAACCAATACTGGGCCTATCAAACACAATATGCAAACCAAACACGTACCTCCACGGTCTCCCAAACCAATAGTTCAAAGTGTCCCGGATGAGCCCCCACTTGTCACGAACCGGCTCAAAGCCCGTAACAAAGGGAGACAACGTGGAGATAAAGAGTAGCAAAATATGTATTTATTACCTAAAGCAACTAAGTATAATAGACAATGGTGTGTGTAATCAGTAATCAGGGTCGTCACACTGGACTACAGGTAGGCAGCTGATGCTGCGCTGGAGTACGGATAGGCAGCTGATGCTGCACTGGACTACAGATAGGCAGCTGGAAAAGGTCCACATGAGTCAACTGGCAAGTCCCCTCCGCAAACTGATATATTTTAACGGGAGCTCCAGGCAAGGCCAGTTAATACATATTCAACTTGACAGGCTAGCCAGGAGGAAACAAGACCAATGACCGGATTGATATGCTCTGGTGCAGGACAAGAGAGCAAGCTAGAGCAACCAAGTGTTTTTCCACACTCTTTTTCACCCATATTGTTATCCTATTTTTTAGGGTTGATGGTCCTCTTTCTTTACCATTCTCTAAATAATATCTTGCAGTAGAGAGACTCTTGCAGGAGGAGCACTCTGAGCTAGGGAGACTCTGAGGTTGGGAGACTTTGAGGTAGGGATACCTTGAGGTAGGGAGACTCTGAGGTAGGGAGAACCTGAGGTAGGGGGACTCTGAGGTAGGGAGACTCTGAGGTAGGGAGACTCTGAGGTAGGGAGACTCTTGCAGGAGGAGCACTCTGAGGTAGGGAGAATTTGAGGTAGGGATACTTTGAGGTAGGGAGGCCCTGAGGTAGGGAGACCCTGAGGTAGGGAGACACTGAGGTAAGGAGACTTTGAGGTAGGGAGACTTTGAGGTAGGGAGCCTCTTGCAGTAGGGAGAATTTGAGGGTAGGGAGGCTCTGAGGTAGGGAGACTCTGAGGTAGACAAGGTCAGGGCAGTCACAGAGTGGCCTGTGCCCTTGAATCTGAAGCAGCTACAGAGTTTCCTAGGATTTGACCATTTTTACAAACATTTAATCAGTGACTACAGCCGTTTGGCAGCCCCTCTCACCACTCTCACCTCCCAGCAGGCCAGGTGGGCATTGTTCTTTGGAAGATTCAACTTCACACTCACTTATCGCCCCGGATCTAAGAATACTAAGCCTGATGCCCTTTCCCGTCAGTTCCCCGCCGACAACATAGGTTGCGAGCCAAAGACCATTATGCCATCCACCTGCATCGTTGCCGCTGTCTCCTGGGAGATCGAGTCCTGTATTCGCCAGGCTCAGCAGAACCAGCCCGACCCAGGTAACGGTCCTAGAAAGGCTCTGTTTGTTCCATATTCAGTTTGCTCTGAAGTTCTTCAGTGGGCCCATTCTACTCACCTCACCTGTCACCCTGGCATGAACCGGACTGGCCCACCATAGAGAGAGACGTCTGGGAGATTGTCTCAGCTTGCTCAGTCTGTGCCTGGAACACAACCTCCACCAAACCCACTTCCAGTCTGCTTCGACCTCTTCCCATACCCAATCCAATCTTCCCATACCCAATCCTGTTTCTGACCGTTAGTCTTTCTTCTGGATATCACCCTCAGACCAACGGCCAGACCGAACGGGCCAACAAGGTGCTGGAGACTGCCCTACGCTGTGTGACTTCGGCTGACCCTTCCTCCTGGATTGCTCAGCTACCCTGGGTGGAATATGCCCACAGCACACTCATCAACACCTTGTCAGGTAAGTCACCATTTGAGTGTGCTCTGGGCTATCAACCCCGCTTGTTCCCTGCCCAAGAGGTTGCGATGCCCTCCAGGTCCATGACCCCATGTGCCGTTGTCATTGCACCTGGAGGAGGGCCCAGGCTGCCCTTCACCGTGTTTTCACCAGGACCCAATCTCAAACAAACCGTCGCCGTGACACAGCTCCAGTCTACACTCCAGGCCAAAGGGTATGGCTCTCGTCGAAGGACTTGCCCTTGAAAGTGGCTTCCAGGTAACTTTCCCCCCGATTCATTGGTCCCTTAACCCCCCTGCTGTGCACCTGAAACTCCCAGACTCTCTTAAGAGCCACCCAACTTTCCATGTGTCCCTGATTAAACCTGTCTGCTCCAGTCCCATGTCTCCTCTTGCAGCAGCTCCTCCACCCCCTCGACTCATTGATGACCATCCTGCCTATACCGTCAGGTGGCTTTTGGATGTGCATCATCGGGGTCGCTGCTGGCCGTACATGATGGACTGGTCAGGATACGGACCTGAGGAGCGCTGCTGTTGTCCTGTTGTGCCTGTTTTCCCTTTCCTGATGCTGTTTCCCTCTCCGCTACAGTTCTGCTCGCTCTAACTCTGGTCCCTGTCTCCAGTCCGACTTCTCGTCAGTCCTGCTACTCTGTCCTGGATTCCCCTGCGCTCAATCTTACCTCTGTGTTTCAATAAATAGCATAGTTACCTCATCCCAGTCTCCTCATCTGAGTCTGCTCTTGGGTTCACCTGTTCCGCTCCGCGTGACAGGAATTCGTTGTTTCTCCATGCTCTTATGCACTCCTTTCCACCCACAGCGTTTGATAAGGTGTGCAAATAGCTCTTCTTTTATCTTAGTTGGGTAACACTTTACTGTACAGTAGGTGTCCTTATGCATGCATTCATAAAGCCTTTACAGCAGTACTATAATGTGTCATTTGTCCTCAAAAGAAATCCAAAGTACATCTGTGCTCCTATTTGCTGTTGAGTCTTGGATCCTCAACTCATCCTGCGTTGTAAGCACATTCACAACTGTTTTATAACATCTCAAATGAATGTTTCTTTACTTAAGGTGTCTGTGCACAATGTATATGACATGGTTATGACGTCCATCATTCCATTCAATGCAATAATGTGACACAGACGTTGGTAAATGACATAACACCCTGTATAACATCTGGTATATAGACTCGTAGCATGCAGGGTTGGGTAGGTTGCTTTCTAAATGTAATCCGTAACAGTTATTCGTAACCTGTCCAGAATTGTAATCCATTGTAATCAATAACATCATCTTTGGATTACCCAAACTCAGTAACGTAAAGTTACTTTTAGATTACTTTCACCTTAATTAAGATGCTTTAGAAAAATACAAAAATGTATGTTACCAATTGGACAACATCTATTGCAGGATAAATCAATGTTAAAGTTTACATAGCTGGCTGTACATAGATTGAGAAATAAAAGCCCTACTTTAATTCCATAGGCTGGGATCCGCATTATACAAGTGTTGCAAGAGAGCATTTTTCACTGGCTGTTCACTGGTTTCAAAAACAATGATTGATAGGCAGCTTATACTTCTTGAAATCAACCATTATTGGGTTCAAATATACATTTAGATTTGTGAACAGACATCCACAACAACACAATCCGTAATGAGTAAATAGCTTAATGAGAGAGCAGCAGTGTGATTCACATCAATGTGCTTTGTAGATATCAATAATAAGTGGTATCCGTATCACCGTAGACTACACCACTGCTGTTATCCTTACGTCCAACCATTCATTCAAGTTGGATAATCTTTGGATGCCGACAGCAGTCGCACCATTGGAAGACATAGCTTGGACTGTAGCCTACAAAAGCCTGTTCCTGCTCTTTTCCCATGATCCATCAAACACATTTGGTGTGTCATCATAGTGGTCTCTGACTTCTGGTCAGACTTGCTCAGGTGGAACAGATTTAAATGTACACCTTTTTTCAATGCTGATTTGAATGTCATTGAGGCCTCCGGGGCCTCCCACTCCTATTCCGGTTAGAGACCGTTTGCGCTGTTCTGTGAAGGGAGTAGTACACAGCGTTGTACGAGATCTTCAGTTTCTTGGCAATTTCTCGCATGGAATAGCCTTCATTTCTCAGAACAAGAATAGACTGACGAGTTTCAGAATAAAGTTATTTGTTTCTACTCAACTAGTCTAAAGAACAGTTTTCAGCTATGCAAACATCATTCCACATGGCTTTTCTAATGATCAACTAGCCTTTTAAAGTGACAAACTTGGATTAGCTAACACAATGTGCCATTGGAACATAGGAGTGATGGTTGCTGATAATGAGCCTCTGTACTCCTATGTAGATATTCCATAAAAAATCAGCCATTTCCAGCTGCAATAGTCATTTACAACATTAACAATGTCTACATTGTATTTCTAATCAATTTGATGTTTTATTAATGGACAACAAATGAGCTTTTCTTTCAAAAACAAGGACATTTCTATGTGACCCCAAATTTTTGAACAGTAGTGTATATCTTATTTTTTTTTTTTTTAATTTTTTTTTACAAATATTAGAATACACTGTATGAGCCCAAGTCTGAAAAAAATAAAAAATAATGATTGTGCCATTATACAATACATAGCCTACTGGATATTACACATGGCAGGAAAACATAAAAAAATACTGATTTAAGATATCTTTGGAACATAACTGGTTAAACAAATTCAGATTTAGCCTACTATTATAATTCATTTATATTTGATTTTGTATGTATGCTGACTTTTTAAGCTACATGCTGCAATTTACATTGTACACAAAAGACATGATCAACATGTTCGTACAAACTCACCCAATGCAAAACTCAAGAGGGGAGGTACATGCAGCCATCTAGGCAGCATATCAAACACAAGCAAGACACAACAGCATTTCGCTTAGGGCTCCCAAAAGGTAGAGGTGTGGACTCGAGTCATGTGACTTGGACACAAATTTGACAGAAATTTGATGACTTGAGACTGGACTTGTTAGAAAACAAAATGACTTGAGACTTGGACGTGGACTTGGAGCATCAAGACTCTGGACTCGACTTTGACTTGGACTGATGACCTGAAATGATCTGGCCAGGCTTTCTAACGTTTTGTCGCTCATTTTGTAGCCAGTCTCCATGGATTCCTCTCCATGCAGTCAGATTGGCAGTAACACACACAAACGTCAATCAACCAGGTCGGCTGCTCTTGCACATTGGGAGGATTAGATTATGCTGAGCCGCTGGGTACCAGGCATAGGCCCATCACTTCATCGGGCGAAAAGTGGGGAGGGAGGCGTGCCCTTCTCAAACCACACAGTAATCTGCACTTCTCTGCCATTTCTTCAACAAGGCAGCAAGGCAGCATTTTCGTCCAGATAAAATACATGTTTGAATTTACTAAATAGTTTTCATTGGGATGGCAAATAAAACGTTTTTATCTAAATCAATCCCTTTTGATTGGGAAAAAACGGCATCCTAGTACACATGCTAAATTACGTCACTTTTTGAGCCGACTTCGCTGTGGGCTTTGAAAGCAGCACCTGGCTCACCCCAGGAGGCTGCCAGGTTACAAATCGAATGCAATCAACTTTCAGCCAATGCAAAACACGCCTACACAGGCGCCTGGTGGGGTTAATATAATCCCCTCAAGGAGAAGGTTTTTGGGGGTTGCGAGTGTGAAACAATGGGAAAAAGAAATGAATCATACATATTTGAATAGGCTACACATGGCCTACCATTTGTATTTGACAGTATATGTATACCTTTGCTTATTCGATCTGGTCTCTAACATAGGCCTACGGCATTGCACTTCATTTTTGTTTCAAAAACATCCAGGCCGAATCTGTGTTTCTTGACTGTTGACCAATGACCGGTCATCAGCACTGGTGCGAAAAGATGGGCACACATATCATGATTAGTGACCATAAAGCATTTATTACATTTTCTCTAGTTTTGCCTGACAAAAACAGAGTAGCCTACCTACCTTAATATTATCCAAATGAAGTACTGTTTAGAAATCTGCTACTGACGCATCTTTGCCACAACAGTCTACCTGGTGATTTCATTGATCATGTTCATATTTCAGATAGGCCTAGTTTGGGTGGGTTATAATTACAGTATATACCTCAGTGGTGGTGCTGGCTATATCTAAAAATAGCTGGAACATCAATACTTATGGGATGAAGATGTAACATATTCTGGTGAAAAATGGCTGCTGACAGATCATGCTTTCCATATCCGATCCTGCAACCTCAGCTTGCTCTACTTGGGACTCAAATAATAGTGGCTTGGTCCCACCTCTGCCAAAAGGCTAGGGCCGGCTCTGACTTCATGTGTGTACTCAGAACCGCGAGCCACTGCGGCCCCGTCATGATGAGTTCAGAGTTTTTGTGTGTCCTAACTCCATGATGTAGGCCGACCCCTGGCCGACATCATCACAAAAAACGCAGATCGTTTTTTGTTCCAATGTAATGTATAGGGACTGCGTCATGCTTGTACAACAGAAAGATCCATTACAACAGACAGATAAGATTGTAGCCTTCATAATGTTCAAATCGCAGCAGGGTTTTTAATACAGCTGTTAAGAAATATAAGGCAGAGACATAGGCTACATCATCATAGTTTAGACAAGGGTGAATAAAGAAAGAAATGTGAAGGGTGTGGCAGTGTGAGCAGAAGAACTCTGTATTCACAGCCACGGAAATCTATTTTTTGATCTATTATAGACCTGTTTGGGTTGTTGATCATTTTTGGAGCGGCTCTCTATTTGCCCTCAGCACAAATGTTTTCACCACTCTGAATGTCTAAAGAATCCATACAGTGTGTTCTTATGAAATGTGAACACAGAATACTGGACATTTTGATCTCTTATTATGCCTGAAATTTGACAAAATTACAATCATGGTATTGAATTGGCATTTTTCTGGTTTTGGACACCTCATCTCCCTCCCGGTCTTGGTCTTGAGTCGGTCTCACCCACCTCCTGTCTTGGTCTTGACTAGTACTCGATTTTCTGAATCCGTGTTGCTTTAGGTTGTCTCGAACACAACACTGTGAAGTAGCGTCTACTGAGGTTTGCACTTTCAGCTTGTGGAGTAAAGCAAAATAAATATAATCATTTTAAAGAACCTTTGGAGTTGCTGTGTTACTCAGGAGGCTCATGTTCTGTAGACTAGACTGGATGGTATACTGCAGGCCTTATCTTCTTTGTTTTCAGAACTATTTTAAAAGTGTGAGTGTATAAACATTAGGGACACCTACTAGCCTACCAAACTTGCTTACTGCCTTGTACTGAACACTCTATTGTCCCTCTAATCACTCTGACATCAATGCAAATGTAATCGAAAATCGAATCAAACATTTTACGAGAGCCCATGCTCATGTTGTGCAGCATTTCTGTAGGCTACAGAATTGCATGAGATGGCCTCAAAAAGAGGAGGATCTCATAAGCTTTCTAAAGGGTAGGTCTTGTCATGTATACTCACTCTCCGGCGCTCGAGGTCTTCAGGCTGCTCGCTAATAAGCAAACCTGTCACCATCATTACGCGCATCAGCGTCTCATCAGACTCACCTGGACTCAGTCACTCCCTTTGGTTCTTTCTGCCTGATTACCATCTCTGTATATGTCACTCCCTTTGGTTCTTTCTGGCTGATTACCATCTCTACATACGTCACTCCCTTTGGTTCTTTCTGGCTGATTACCATCTCTACATACGTCACTCCCTTTGGTTCTTTCTACCTGATTACCATCTCTACATACGTCACTCCCTTTGGTTCTTTCTGCCTGATTACCATCTCTACATACGTCACTCCCTTTGGTTCTTTCTGCCTGATTACCATCTCTACATACATCACTCCCTTTGGTTCTTTCTGCCTGATTACCATCTCTACATACGTCACTCCCTTTGGTTCTTTCTGACTGATTACCATCTCCATATGTCACCCTTTGGTTCTTTCTGCCTGATTATCTCACTCCCTTTGGTTCTTTCTGCCTGATTACCATCTCTACATACGTCACTCCCTTTGGTTCTTTCTGCCTGATTACCATCTCTACATACGTCACTCCCTTTGGTTCTTTCTGACTGATTACCATCTCTATATATGTCACTCCCTTTGGTTCTTTCTGCCTGATTACCATCTCTATATATGTCACTCCCTTTGGTTCTTTCTGCCTGATTACCATCTCTATATATGTCACTCCCTTTGGTTCTTTCTGCCTGATTACCATCTCTATATATGTCACTCCCTTTGGTTCTTTCCCTAGAACCGTTGTTTCATGTCTGTACACTACTCGCGTTTCTTGTTGTGTTTCTTGTGTTATTTATTATTAAAGGTCACTCCCTGAACTTGGTTCCCGACTCCCAGGGTACACGTTACAGATCTACTATATTTATGTCTAAAATGTCCAAATAGTAATCACATTACTTCTCATTATAGCTGGAGAATAGTTGAAGTTGGAAGTTTACATACGCCTTAGCCAAATACATTTAAACTTAAAGTTTTTCACGATGCCTGAGATTTATTCCAAGTAAAAATTCCCTGTCTTTGGTCAGTTAGGATCACCACTTTAATATAATAATGTGAAATGTCAGAATAACAGTAGAGAGAATGATTTATTTCAGCTTTCATTTCTTTCATCACGTTCCCAGTGGGTCAAAAGTTTACATACACTCAATTAGTATTTGGTAGCATTGCCTTTAAATTGTTTAACTTGGGTCAACGTGTCAGGTAGCCTTCCACAATCTTCCAACAATAAGTAGGGGTGAATTTTGGCCCATTCTTCCTGACAGAGCTGGTGTAACTGAGTCAGGTTTGTAGGCTTCCTTGCTTGCACATGCTGTTTCAGTTCTGCCCACAAATGTTCTATAGGGTTGAGGTCAGTGCTTTGTGATGGCTTTTTCCTTAAGCCAAGTATGCTTGGGGTCATTGTCCATTTGGAAGATCCATTTCTGACCAAGCTTTAAGCTCTCTGGGATATCTGGGAGGAGATTCTGGACGGCAAAGGACCCTGGACACAGGCAGGAGAATATCGCCGCCCCAAGGCTGAGCTGGAGGCAGCGAAAGCCGAGAGGAGGTGGTATGAGGAGGCAGCGCGGTGACTGGAAGCCCGAGAGGCAGCCCCAAAAATGTATTTGGGGGGAGCACACGGGGAGTGTGGCTAAGTCAGGTAGGAGACCTGAGCCAACTCCCCGTGCTTACCGTGGAGAGGGACCGGGCAGGCACCATGTTATGCCGAGAGGCGCACGGTGTCCCCAGTGCGCGTGCATAGCCAAGTGCGGTACATTGCAGCGCCTCGTATCTACTAGAGTGGGCATCGAGCCAGGTGCCATGAAGCCGGCTCAGCGAATCTGGTCTCCAGTGCATCTCCTCGGGCCGGGGTACATGGCACCAGCCCTACGCGAGGTGTCCCCGGTTCGCCAGCACAGCCCAGTGCGGGCTATTCCACCTCGCCGCATTGGCCTGGCTACGGGGAGCATTCAGCTAGGTAGGGTTGGGCAGGCTCGGTGCTCGAGACCTCCAATGCGCCTTCACGGTCCGGACTATCCGGTGCCACCGCCACGCACAAGCCCTCCGGTGGCAGCCCCCCGCACCAGGCTGTCTCTCCGTCTCCTTCCTACAGGTGCTCCCTGTAGGTGCTCCCGCCTTCCAGAGCCTTCCGTCTGTCCTGAACTGCCAGAGTCTCCCGTCTGTCCTGAGCTGTCAGAGTCACCCGTCTGTCCTGAGCTGCCAGAGTCGCCCGTCTGTCCTGAGCTGCCAGAGTCACCCGTCTGTCCTGAGCTGCCAGAGTCGCCCGTCTGTCCTGAGCTGCCAGAGCCGCCCGTCTGTCCTGAGCTGCCAGAGCCGCCCGTCTGTCCTGAGCTGCCAGAGCCGCCCGTCAGTCAGGAGCTGCCACAGCTGCCCGTCCGTCAGGAGCTGCTAGAATCGCCCTTCACTCCGGAGCTGCCGGAGTCTCCCGCCTGTCCGGTGCTGCCGGAATCTCCCGTCCATTCGAGACCCGGGGCTAGGGTCCCCAGTCCGAGGTCGGTGGCGAGGGTCGCCATTTTTAAAAAGCCACGGAGACGGATAAAGAGGCGGAGAAAAACTATGGAGAAGTGGGGTCCACGTCCCGCACCAGAGCTGCCACCGAGGACAGACGCCGACCCAGACCCTCCCCTATAGGTTCAGGTTTTACGGCTGGAGTCTGCACATTTGGGGGGGGGGGGGTACTGTCACGTTTTGACCTTAGTTCCTTTGTTTTGTCTTTGTTTTAGTATGGTCAGGGCGTGAGTTGGGTTGGGCAGTCTATGTTTGTTTTTCTATGTTGGTTTTTGATTTTGGCCTGGTATGGTTCTCAATCAGAGGCAGGCGTCGTTTAGTTGTCTCTGATTAAGAATCATAATTCAGTAGCCTTTTTCCACCTGTGTTTCGTGGGTGTTTATTTTCTGTTTTGTGTGTCATCACTAGACAGGACTGTTTCGTTTGTTCGTTCTTCCTAGTTGTTATTTTGTTTCGTGTTCAGTTTTGATTATATTAAAAATGCTGCACCTTGGTCCTCACCTTATTCCACCGATGAAGGCCGTTACAAATACTGCCAAAAATTAACAAGAAAATTGTGGAGTGGTTTAAAAACAAGTTTTGATGACACCAACATTAGTGTATATAAACTTCCCACTTCAACTGTATATCCTACCTGGCTGGCATGAAAATGAACCACGGGAAAAGCATCCTCCATTTGCTATTAAAGTGCATAGATGACATGTATTTTTTCCCCTGCCCGTTTCGAGAGTTGCATGATATTGGTCCATTCTATATCAAAACAATTTCACTCATATATTATTGAGTATTTACAAATACTCAATAATTAACTCAAAAACAGTCTGATGAGTGAAAATATTAGCCTGTCACTTGTGATTTATATATCATAACTTGTAAATGATACCTAGCTTGTGTGCAGTAAGGCAAGAAACAGTGCATGCCTTTTTTTGTGACTTTTTCAAATCATAGTTATAAACTCAGCAAAAAAATAAACGTCTCTTTTTCAGGACCCTGTCTTTCAAAGATAAGTTATTAAAATCCAAATAACTTCACAGATCTTAATTGTAAAGGGTTTAAACACTGTTTCCCATGCTTCTTCAATGAACCATAAACAATTCATGAACATGCACCTGTGGAACGGTCGTTAAGACACTAACAGCTTACAGACGGTAGGCATTAAGGTCACAGTTATGAAAACGTAGGACACTAAAAAGGCCTTTCTACTGACTCTAAAAAACACCAAAAGAAAGATGCCCATGGTCCCTGCTCATCTGCATGAACGTGCCTTAGGCATGCTGCAAGCAGGCATGAGGACTGCAGATGTGGCCAGGGCAATAAATTGCAATGTCCGTACTGTGAGAAGCCTAAGACAGCGCTACAGGGAGACAGGACGGACACTGATCATCCTCGCAGTGGCAGACCACGTGTAACAACACCTGCACAGGATCAGTGCATCCAAACATCACACAGGTACAGGATGGCAACAACAACTGCCCGAGATACACCAGGAACGCACAATCCCTCCATCAGTGCTCAGACTGTCCGCAATAGGCTGAGAGAGGCTGGACATAGGGCTTGTAGGCCTGTTGTAAGGCAGGTCCTCACCAGACATCACCGGCAACAACGTTGCCTATGGGCACAAACCCACCGTTGCTGGACCAGACAGGACTGTCAAAAAGTGCTCTTCACTGACAAGTCACGGTTATGTCTTACCAGGGGTGATTGTCGGATTCGTGTTTATCGTCTAAGGAATGAGAGTTACACCGAGGCCTGTACTCTGGAGTGGGATAGATTTGGAGGTGGAGGCTCCGTCATGGTCTGGGGCGGTGTGTCACAGCATCATCGGACTGAGCTTGTTGTCATTACAGGGAAGACATCCTCCTCCGTCATGTAGTACCCTTCCTGCAGGCTCATCCTGACATGACCCTCCAGCATGACAATGCCACCACCATACTGCTCATTCTGTGTGTGATTTCCTGCGAGACAGGAATGTCAGTGTTCTGCCATGGCCAGCGAAGAACCCGGATCACAATCCCATTGAGCACGTCTGGGACCTGTTGGATCGGAGGGTGAGGGCTAGGGCCATACCCCCAGAAATATCCGGGAACTTGCAGGTGCCTTGGTGGAAGAGTGGGGTAACATCTCACAGCAAGAACTGGCATATCTGGTGCAGTCCATGAGGAGATGCACTGCAGTAATTAATGCAGCTGGTGGCCACACCAGATACTGACTGTTACTTTTGATTTTAACCCCCCCCCCCTTTGTTCAGGGACACATTATTCCATTTCTGTTAGTCACATGTCTGTGGAACTTGTTCAGTTTATGTCTCAATTGTTGAATCTTGTTATGTTCATACACATTTTTACACATGTTAAGTTTTCTGAAAATAAACGCAGTTGACAGGGAGAGGACATTTCTTTTTTTGCTGAGTTTACATCTCATGTAGCCCAGCCCATAGGCCTACATGTGTTGATAAGTTTTGTATCAACTGAAGTGGCCAAATAACTTCTTAAAATGAAGCACATTAATCCACTTTACAACCAGTATGGCTGGCATACATAGGCGGTGAGTGATTTTCACCATAAAAATGCACCTTTATAATTAAGCATTACATGCATCATTTTTGAGAATGGTGTTTTTCCGCTAATTGATTGCACTTTGGAGCATTCCTGCTTATAGCCTACTACTGTATGTGTGATTATAATGTGAAGAAATAGCCCAATAGTTTATCAACATTTTTTATTTTACCTTTATTTAACTAGGCAAGTCAGTTAAGAACAAATTCTTATTTTCAATGACGGCCTAGGAACAGTGGGTTAAGTGCCTGTTCAGGTGCAGAACGACAGATTGGTACCCTTGTCAGCTCGGGGATTTGAACTTGCAACCTTTCGTTTAGTAGTCCAACACTTCAACCACAAGGCTACCCTGTCGCCCCTGGCCCAAGATGTTAAGCTAAAGGACAAGTTTACCCATAGAATAGGTCACATTTTGAACTATGGGGGATAGTAGACATAGGCTAGTGCTTTTGCTGTTCGTTAGGCCTACTCATCTTTTTGGCTGTCAAAAAGTAAATGAGGACAGTTCTTCCAACATCTTCAATACGCGCCGAGGAATTTGATAAGGACGCAAGCAGTTGCGTCCTCGATGTGTCTGTCTTTACCTGTTGCCTGTGAGAGGGACCCGATCACGTGACGGGCATTGATAAGGACTCAAGCAGTTGCATCCTCGATGTGTCTGTCTTTACCTGTTGCCTGTGAGAGGGACCCGATCACGTGACGGGCATTGGCTGATAAGAATTGAGATATCTGAGAGAGCCATGTGAGTGAGAAGTCCTCCGGAGCACGCAGCCGCAGAAATTATAATTATTATATTCAGACCAAGGGCACAACGGCCACTGGCCGCAAAAGGCATGTACTTTTTTAGGGGGCATTACGGCCACACAAAGGAGATGCCACCGGAGAATTCAAGGCATTATCAAGTGCTTGTCAAATTGTGAATGAGAGTGTGTGCAGCCTGTGCAAAAAAAAAACAAAGCAGAGCTCATGTTGTTCATGTGACTTCTTTTCAAACCATCAATAGAGTTGCATTATGCAGCTTTAGCATGAATTAAAAGTCAAAACATATAGCCCAACGTTTGTATCACAACTAAAGTTCCATAAGTAACTCTAGATTAAGCATATAGGAGGACCTGTTTCTTTGTTAACTGCTCAACACAGAATAGCCAAATGTACTCCCTCAACTTGTTTTATTTTATTTAGCTGTGTTTTATTGTATTCTTCATACAATAAAATAATATAAAATAATGCCACGGAATTCTAAGCAAATCTCACCCACAGCCATATGGCATAGCCAGATCAGGGCCTAACATAAGGACAAATCACAGTATGCTATTCTGTTCTTCTGAAAAATACTACATTTTCTTCATATCATGTTTCTTCAGACATGTCTAAAATAAATAATGGATATATTGTGATGGTGTAGGCTATATTACATGGATTCATTGTGATGGTGTAGGCTATATTACATGGATTTATTGTGATGGTGTAGGCTATATTACATGGATTCATTGTGATGGTGTAGGCTATATTACATGGATTTATTGTGATGGTGTAGGCTATATTACATGGATTTATTGTGATGGTGTAGGCTATATTACATGGATTTATTGTGATGGTGTAGTCTATATTACATGGATTTATTGTGATGGTGTAGTCTATATTACATGGCATTTTTGTGATGGTGTAGGCTATATTACATGGATTTATTGTGATAGTGTAGGCTATATTACATGGATTTATTGTGATGGTGTAGGCTATATTACATGGATTTATTGTGAAGGTGTAGACTATATTACATGGATTTATTGTGATGGTGTAGGCTATATTACATGGATTTATTGTGAAGGTGTAGACTATATTACATGGATTTATTGTGATGGTGTAGGCTATATTACATGGATTTATTGTGAAGGTGTAGAATATATTACATGGATTTATTGTGAAGGTGTAGACTATATTACATGGATTTATTGTGATGGTGTAGGCTATATTACATGGATTTATTGTGATGGTGTAGTCTATATTACATGGATTTATTGTGATGGTGTTGTCAGGACCCGGTTACGAACCCGGGTCTCCGGAGTGAGAAACAGTCACTTAACCAACTGAGCCACGAATAGTTGGCAGAACCCAGAAGATGAGGCAGACACAGCAGTACTTGAGACGATGTATTTAATGAAGTAAAAAATGAAGTTCTTCAGGAAAACATGTAACTCCACAACTTCAAAAGGAATTCCACAAGAACAAAGGTAATCCTCCAAGACAAAAAGGTAAATCCACAAGGTGGAAGGTATAGCACAAAAAGCCTCAAAAAAATACTCAAAAACAAACAAACAAGAACAAAAAACAGAATTCCACAAGAGAGTCCACCGGGATCAACAAGAGTTCACAGAGTACTAGGGCTGGGTGCTAACATACAAACACAGAGCAAAGGACTGAGGAAAACAAAGGGTTTAAATACAATCAGGGGAAACGAGGCACAGGTGCAAATAATAATGGGGATCAAGGGAAAACAAAAGGTCAAAAGGCACAATGGGGGCATCTAGTGACCAAAAACCGGAACAACCCTGGCCAAATCCTGACAGGTGTAGACTATATTACATGGATTTATTGTGATGGTGTAGTCTATATTACATGGATTTATTGTGATGGGGTAGGCTATATTACATGGATTTATTGTGATGGTGTAGTCTATATTACATGGATTTATTGTGATGGGGTAGGCTATATTACATGGATTTGACTTGTTAAAATGTAGATGCTCCAAAGGTCTGTATTGGTGACTTGTGGGCTATGAGTGGAAGCCAGGAGATGGTAAATGTGTTCATGTTAATTAACGGTCAATTACCGTGAGACCGGCAGTTATTTGCTAGTCAATCACTGGATGACACATTTTCATGACCACCACAGCCCCATGCCTGGCACCTACTACCATACCCCGTTTAATGGCACTGAAATCTTTTCTCTTGCCCATTCACCCTCTGAATGGTACACATACACAATCCAGTTGTCTCAAGGCTTAAAAATCTGTATTTAACCTGTCTCCTTCCCTTCATCTACACTGATTAAAGTGGATTTAACAAGTGACATCAATAAGGGATCATGGCTTTCACCTGGATTCACCTGGTCAGTCTGTGTCATGGAAAGATCACAGAGGTGTAGGTGTTCCTAATGCTTTATAGACTCAGTGTATATTTTCATTTTAAATACATAATAATATTAATTTAGGGGTGTAAGGGAAATGTGTTTCTTGCATGTCTCAACTTCCCCTGAGCCACACACAGGGAGTGGGGTCACAGCCAGGGTCACCATTGTACAGTGCTCCTGGAGCAATTATGGTTAAGTGCCTTTCTCTAGGGCACAGCAACACATTTCTTTACCTTTTCGGCTCTGGCATTCGAGTCAGCGATCTTTCACTTACTGGCCCAACGCTCTAACCTCAAGGCTACCTGCCAACCCTACATAATTAAAATACCTTTTTTGGATTCAATTAAACATTTTTGAAGACATGTCTACACAAATGTATTAAATGACTAACCTCTGATCTGAAATTGTTTAGATTCTTGAGACAATTGGATGTAATTGTTTTTGACAGCATGTTAGTGAATCCCTATGGATATACCGTACAGTAGGTTGAAGACAAAGAAAATGTAACATGTCGACCGACGGACAGATGATGTATTTTTTCATGTTTTGATAATGCCGACAAATTAAAAAAACTACAGTTGTAAGTGCAACAAATACATTCCATCCCTAGATGTAGCCTCTTTTAGCCCATAGTGTGTTACCAATAGGACTCTCAGCTCAGCCGAGTGCATTGAGATAGTGGTGGTGGATTAAAAAACCTCCCCATGCAGGTAATCTATTGAAGCATGGGTTCCAATACTGTTCGGAATCATTTCAAATACCTGTGCTGGGCTTGATTGAGCTTGCCTGCCTCAATGAATAGAATAGTCACAAAAAAGCAAACCCAACAAACCACCCACCTGGCACGCCACGCAGAGAAACGCAAACACTAAACGTCTTTGAAAGATTTAATAGTATTCTAACAGTATTTGAACCCCACTTTTTTTAAGGGGAGTGAACGACTCCCTCCCCTTTAAATCCCATTGAAGCTGGAGAGTGCTAGGGATCAGCTCGATGGAGAATCCAGGTGAGTCCATGTGGCTGCATGGCCTGACTGGCCAGTATGCTCCAGCAGGTTTGATGGACTTTGGACTCTTATCAGTGCCACTCAGTCCCCTAGCACAATGGGGGATCCAGGTTTCCCGGGGAGAGGCTCTCCAACTCACATGGCAAACCCAGGATGAGAGTGAGCTGCACTGGGCTTTAGTCAACACCACCTTCATTATCACCATCACTACCACCACTACTACTACCAACACCAACACTATCAACACCACCACCACTGCCACCACCATCACCACCACTACCACTACCATCACCACCACTACATCTGGTGACACCTCCACCTCCACTACTACCACCACCACCACTTCCACTTCCACCACCACCTCCACAACCACCAATATCACTACTACCACCACCACCACTTCACCACCACTTCCACAACCACCAATATCACTACTACCACCACCACTACCACCATCACCACCACTACCACTACCATCACCACCACTACATCTCCACCACCACCACCACCACCACTACCACTATTACCACCACTACCACCACCACCACCACCACCACCACCACCACCACCACCACTGCTACCACCACTACCACCACCACCACCACTACCTCCACCACTACCACTACTACCATCACTACCACCTCTACCACCAACACCACCTCCACCACTACCACTACCACTACCACTACTACCACCACCTCCACCACTACCACCACCTCCACCACTACCACTACTACCACCACCACCTCCACCAACACCACTACCACTAACCCTACAAC
This sequence comes from Oncorhynchus nerka, assembly GCF_034236695.1. NCBI lineage: Eukaryota > Metazoa > Chordata > Actinopteri > Salmoniformes > Salmonidae > Oncorhynchus > Oncorhynchus nerka. The sequence continues at coordinate 86,654,519 of NC_088397.1, forward strand.
AACCACCACCACCACCTCCACCACTACCACTACCACCACCACTACCACTACCACTACCTCCAGCACTACCACCACCTCCACCACTACCATCACCACAACCACTACATCTCCACCACCTCCACCTCTCTCCCCGAGTCTTTTCCAGATACGCCCTGCCTGGGTCGGACACATGGAAGCATCTGGAGCCTCATGCTGACTAATTCCAGAGTAAAGCCATATGCTGTGACTGAGGGCAAATCAACCTACCCAGTAATACCCAACTCAGGTGCTGCTGTTGTGTGCTGAGTTGTTGTGATTATTTTTTAACTCCACATTGCAATGCATTCATTGTGGAATTTATGATTTACACTATTTATACAAAAGTATGTGGACACCCCTTCAAATTAGTGGATTTGGCTTTTTCAGCAACACCTATTGCTGACAGCTGTATCAATCGAGCACACCACCATGCAATCTCCATCGACAAATATTGTCAGTAGAATGGCCTTACTGAAGAGCTCAGTGACTTTCAACCTGGCACTGTCGTAGGATACCACCTTTCCAACAAGTCTGTTCGACAAATTTCTGACCTGCTAGAGCTGCCCTGGTCAACTGTAAGTGCTGTTATTGTGAAGTGGAAACATCTAAGCGCAACAATGGGGAAGTGGTAGGCCACACAAGCTCACAGAACAGGACCGCATAGTGCTGAAGCGCGTAAAAATTATCTGTCCTTGGTTGCAACACTCACTACCGAGTTCCAACCTGCTTCTGGAAGCAACGTCAGCATAAGATCTGTTCATCGGGAGCATCATGAAATTAGTTTCCATGGCTGAGCAGTCGCACATAAGCTTAAGCTCACCATGTGCAATGCCAAGCATTCTCTGGAGTGATGAATCATGCTTCACTATCTGTCAGTCAAACTGACAAATCTGGATTTGGTGGATGCCAGGAGAACGTTACCTGCCCGAATGCATAGGGCGAACTGTGAAGTTTGGTGGAAGGGCTATTTCTCATGGTTCGGTCTAGGCCCCTTAGTTCCAGTGGAGGGAAATCTTAACGCTACAGGATACACAGATATTCTAGACGAGTCTGCGCCTCCAACTTTGTGGCAACAGTTTGGGGAAGGCCCTTTACTGTTTCATCATGACAATGCCCCCGTGCACAAAGCAAGGTCCATACAGAAATAGTTTGTGGAGGAACTTGACTGGCCTGCACAGAGCCCTGACCTCAACCCCATCGAACACCTTTGGGATGAATTGGAACGCCGACTGTGAGCCAGGCCTAATTGCCCAACATCAGTGCCGACCTCACTAATGCTCTTTTGACCCAAAACAGCAATGTTCAGTGCTGGGCACCAACTCCATATTAATGCCCATGATTTTGGAATGTGTCCACATACTTTTGGTCGTGTAGTGTTTTGTGAATTGTTGACTTTTTTTGCATGGATTTTGTGTTGAGATAAAACTGTCAAACTGGTATAGAAGTATTGAAACAAGATATCATGTGTTGTTAAACTGAATCCCCTGGATAGCCAAGTTTCCTGAACAAAAGTAAGGTTGAGGGTCATTCAAAATGTCTCTGGGTCAGAGTAAAAAAAAAACACTTGCTAGTTATCATCTCTCCTCTGATCCATCAAATATAGTTGATTCATCAAAATGTATAACAATACTATATCTATGAAATATTACATATCTCAATGACAAATATTGGCATTGATGGCTCCGAGGTATCGACAGTTCCATTTTTATCTGTGGCTCAAAGATTAGTCAATGCTGATTCGGTATGGATATAAAGTCCTGAGCCGAGACAACTGTTCAAAATGGGAGGATTGAGTAATTTAAATCAAATCAATCAAGATACCTCTCTCTTTAATCACAAGTGTTAAAAAAAAGAATGTATCTCTCTCTCTCTCTCTCTCTCTCTCTCTCTCTCTCTCTCTCTCTCTCTCTGTCTGTGTGTGTGTGCTTGATTTATGATGGGTATAATGAGATTTGGTGAGGGATGTCTTCCTCGAGTGGCATAAACTCACATTCCAAGAAGAGAAAGTGTATGTGGAGGGGCTCAACTGCTCTGTGACTTGTGCTGATTGAAATTGACCCGGAGTCTGCCGTTAAGATCTCCTCGGTCCAAAAGAAAACTGAGAGCCATCGTAGGTTTTAATTCAAGTGGCTGTCATGTGGTTATCAGGGGTGAAATTCCACACTGAACATTCCAATTTGATCGAGAAAAATGAATGAGGAGGCACGAAATGTGCCTGTCAATCAACAGGGCAGAAAGGGGGTAAAGATGGGCAATTATCTTCTGGAATTGAATTAATGCATTTCCATTTGCTATTTGAGTTGAGGCTGTTATAAAAGTTGCATACGTGTGCTGACAAGACAAAATGTTTGCTTAAGTGATGACACTGCACCCCACAAGCTTAAACTAGGGTAAAAAAATAGAAAAATGCATACAGAAATTGGCTCTGTTGTTGCCTGGCCTTATACCATCTGTATTTAATCGCCAACTACTCATAGTCACAGATTTATAATGAGCGTTCAGTTAGAATGCAGGAACCCGACTACTCATAGTCACAGATTTATAATGAATGCAGGAACCCGACTTCATAGTTAATGAAATGAAGGAATCGTTCAGACTACTCATAGTCACAGATTTATAATGAACGTTCAGTTAGAATGCAGGAACCTCATAGACAGATTTATAATATGTTCTCATAGTCACAGATTTATAATGAATGTTCAGTTAGAATGCAGGAACCCGACTACTCATAGTCACAGATTTATAACCCGACTACTCATAGTCACAGATTTATAATGAATGTTGAGACTACTCATAGTCACAGATTTATAATGAGCGTTCAGTTAGAATGCAGGAACCCGACTACTCATAGTCACAGATTTATAATGAATGTTCAGTTAGAATGCAGGAACCCGACTACTCATAGTCACAGATTTATAATGAGCGTTCAGTTAGAATACAGGATCCCGACTAATCATAGTCACAGATTTATAATGAGCGTTCAGTTGGAATGCAGGAACCCGACTACTCATAGTCACAGATTTATAATGAATGTTCAGTTAGAATGCAGGAACCCGACTACTCATAGTCACAGATTTATAATGAGCGTTCAGTTAGAATGAAGGAATCCGACTACTCATAGTCACAGATTTATAATGAATGTTCAGTTAGAATGCAGGAACCTAATCATAGTCACTACGTTCATAGTCACTCAGTCATTTATAATGAATGCGTTAGAATCAGTTAGAATGAAGGAATCCGACTACTCATAGTCACAGATTTATAATGAATGTTCAGTTAGAATGCAGGAACCCGACTACTCATAGTCACAGATTTATAATCAGCGTTCAGTTAGAATGAAGGAATCCGACTACTCATAGTCACAGATTTATAATGAATGTTCAGTTAGAATGCAGGAACCCGACTACTCATAGTCACAGATTTATAATGAGCGTTCAGTTAGAATGAAGGAATCCGACTACTCATAGTCACAGATTTATAATGAATGTTCAGTTAGAATGCAGGAACCCGACTACTCATAGTCACAGATTTATAATGAGCGTTCAGTTAGAATGAAGGAATCCGACTACTCATAGTCACAGATTTATAATGAATGTTCAGTTAGAATGCAGGAACCCGACTACTCATAGTCACAGATTTATAATGAGCAGTTAGAATGCAGGAACCCGACTACTCATAGTCACAGATTTTAGAAGTTAGAATGAAGGAATCCGACTACTCATAGTCACAGATTTATAAATCCGACTACTCATAGTCACAGATTTATAATGAATGTTCAGTTAGAATGCAGGAACCCGACTAACTCATAGTCACTCAGATTTATAATGAGCGTTCAGTTAGAATGAAGGAATCCGACTACTCATAGTCACAGATTTATAATGAATGTTCAGTTAGAATGCAGGAACCCGACTACTCATCGTCACAGATTTATAATGAGCGTTCAGTTAGAATGAAGGAATCCGACTACTCATAGTCACAGATTTATAATGACCGTTCAGTTAGAATGCAGGAACCCGACTACTCATAGTCACAGATTTATAATGAATGTTCAGTTAGAATTCAGGGAAAGATGCATAGGCACATAAAGATTAGAAAATAAACTTAAAAAATTTAGGAAAGTAAAGCATGATATTGTGAACAAAACCACCTTGCAGAAATGCTAATGTCATCATCATCATCATACTGGTAAAGTTCAACACCTGCACCTAATTAAAGATAAACAAAAAAGTATAATTATTAGTAACACTAGAACTACATTTATAATGTGAATTCAATTAGAAAAAGCACAACACCTGGACAACAGATTTCTTGCCTTTTCATTCTAGCACGCTTATGGCTTTCCCTAATGTACCCAATCAGAATAGAGTTGGAGAAAGATCGTGAATGATGAGATGAGCTTCATGATTGACATAAATTCACTGAAAACCCACACTGACACACGGTTGTAATAACAGTATTGCAATTTTCATGTAACCCAATTTTGGCCAGCTAAGAGCCTAGCCACCGATCAAGCAACATTATGGACTAAACATTGACATCCTGTTGCTGAGACAATACTGGTCATAGTAAGATCCTATATCTGTACTGTACAAATGTATGCCGTGCTTAGGTAAATGTTTTACATTGTAATTGTGATTCCGTGTTGCTTTGTCTTTCTTTGTGTGATTGTCACCCCTGTCTTCCTTTCTAATGTTCCACCCCTTTTGATTTCTATGCACATTTTTATTTATTTAACCTTTATTTAACTAGGCAAGTCAGTTAATTTGAAAAATGATCATTTACAATGACGGCCTACCCCGGCCAAACCCTAACCCGGACGAAGCTGAGCCAATATGGTACTCCCAATCACGGCCTGTTGTGATACAGCTTGGACTCGAACCAGGGTCTGTAGTGACACCTCTAGCACTGAGATACAGTGTCTTAGCCCACTGCGTGGCGCACCCATACAGTAGATACACATGGTTGTCATAGATACACATGTAATTGTTTTCCATCATGATGGTTTTCATAGATACACATGAAATAGTTTTCTATGATAATGGTTTTCATAGATACACATGTAATTGTTTTCTATGCTAATGGATTTCATAGATACACATGTAATTGTTTTCTATGCTAATGGTTGTCATAGATACACATGTAATTGTTTTCTATGCTAATGGTTGTCATAGATACACATGTAATTGTTTTCTATGCTAATGAATTTCATAGATACACATGTAATTGCCAAAACAAACACTTTCAGAGACGGCACACAGCCCACTCTGCCACACTTCAATATCTTCCCAAACAAAAGGTGACGTTATGCCTCATCGGATGAATGCCCAGTTCCTCTCTCCCTCCTTACAAATGAACCATAGAAACAATCACTTAGCAACTGTACATATTCCTTGTTTTTTTACGCAACCAAATGAAGTAATTAAAAACACATGAAAAGCCTTAGTAGGGCAGTGCTCCATTTGTCAGGGGCTATGAAGTTCTCTCTTCCCTATCACAATGTGTGTGTGTGTGTGCGTGTCTGTGTGTCTGTGTGTGTGTGTGTGTGTGTGTGTGTGTGTGTGTGTGTGTGTGTGTGTGTGTATGCATGATGAAGAGGGCAGAGTGGGTGAAAATTTGAACGCAAGACAAAACACGTTCATCATTTATACTGTATATCCTATTGTGTAAATATCAGTTTTATTACTACGTATGCTACTCGTTGTTATTTTATTTTTTGATTATTATAGATATTAATATTGTACTGCACTGTTGAGGGAGCTTGCAAGTAAGCATTTCACTGCACCGTTTGTACCTGCTGTAAACTGTGTACGTGACGAATAAACATCGATGATTTGACAAACTGTGTTACAAGGAAATACCTTTGACGATAACTAACACATTTCTAATCACTGCCAATAGGGATGATTGGCACCTTTCATTTCTTGTGAGGCACAGACAAGGAAGGGTTTGAGTCCCAAATGGCATCTTGTATCTGACCTCTTTCTCCCCTCTCTCTCCCAGATGAAATCTCGCGTCTTCGGCCGCCCCTACAACCTGCCCGCTTGCACTCATTTTGACCAGGGCCCATAGTGATCCTATCCCCTCCTCTCTTCTCCAGACCATTTGTAGGGAACACAGACTGTCTAGAGTTCCTTTCCCTAGTGTGTAGAGATGGGTCTGGAAATATCTTGATTCAACAGACAGACTCCAAAACTCTAGAGTTCCTTTCCTCAGAATGACCTTCTTGTGTGTAGAGATGTCATTCAACTGGGAAATATCTTGATTCAACACAGACTGTCTAGAGTTCCTTTCCCTAGTGTGTAGAGATGGGATACGGGAAATATCTTGATTCAACACAGACTGTCTAGAGTTCCTTTCCTAGTGTCGCTGTAGAGATGGGCCGGGAAATATCTTGATTCAACTGGTGTCCCCCAGACTGTCTAGAGTTCCTTTCCGTGTAGAGATGGGCCTGGAAATATCTTGATTCAACACAGACTGTCTAGAGTTCCTTTCCCTAGTGTGTAGAGATGGGCCTGGAAATATCTTGATTCAACACAGACTGTCTAGAGTTCCTTTCCCTAGTGTGTAGAGATGGGCCTGGAAATATCTTGATTCAACACAGACTGTCTAGAGTTCCTTTCCCTAGTGTGTAGAGATGGGCCGGGAAATACTGGGATTCAACACAGACTGTGTTCTTAATTTTCTCTCCTCAATATTGTTTCTTAAATAATGTAACAGGCAGTGTGTTATCTCCTGTTATGGGAATTTGCCATAACCAGAGTTTTCTATTCTCAGATAGTATTTGCAAAGGGATTCACACCTTTCTTTCACAAGCTATTTGTCCTTCACAGTAAGATACTTCTCTATTAGTCTTTATTGAGACTATTCTATGACAGATCTCTTTGTATTTTTTAACCAATATTACTCACAGAGCTTTAATATTCCAAAGGTTAACCACTAAAAGAGGCAAAACATCACAATGTTATTTTATGACATTTGCAGTAGGAGCAATTGGGGCAGTATGATTTTATAATATAATTGTATTTTGTTATATGAGGTTGTTTATTTTGTGCCAGGGAGCTACAGTATACCTTTTACTTTGGGAAGCAGGCCCTCACACCTCACACTTCTCCATTCTCTCACGCAACTCCATAGAACATCTCCAATGGGAACGTCTTCAAAAGGAACATCTCCAATGGGAATATCTCCAATGGGAACATCTCCAATGGGAACGTCTTCAAAAGGAACATCTCCAATGGGAACGTCTTCAAAAGGAACATCTCCAATGGGAACATCTTCTATGACAGATCTCTTTGTATTTTTTAACCAATAACTGGGAACATCTCACAATGGGACACATCTCTAAATGGGAACATCTTCAGGTCTCTCATGGGAAGGGAACATCTCCAATGGGAACATCTCCAATGGGAACATCTTCAAAGGGAACATCTCCAATGGGAACATCTTCAAAAGGAACATCTCCAATGGGAACATCTTCAAAAGGAACATCTCCAATGGGAACATCTCCAATGGGACCATCTTCAAAAGGAACATCTCCAATGGGAACATCTTCAAAAGGAACATCTCCAATGGGAACATCATCTTCAAAAGGAACATCTCCAATGGGAACATCATCTCCAATGGGAACATCTCTAATGGGTACATCTTCAAAAGGAACATCTCCAATGGGAACATCATTAAAAGGAACATCTCCAATGGGACCATCTTCAAAAGGACCATCTCCAATGGGACCATCTCCAATGGGAACATATCTAATGGGAACATCTTCAAAAGGAACATCTCCAATGGGACCATCTTCAAAAGGACCATCTCCAATGGGACCATCTTCAAAAGGACCATCTCCAATGGGAACATCTCCAATGGGAACATCTTCAAAAGGAACATCTCCAATGGGACCATCTTCAAAAGGACCATCTCCAATGGGACCATCTCCAATGGGAACATCTCTAATGGGAACATCTTCAATGGGACCATCTCTAATGGGACCATCTCTAATGGGAACATCTCCAATGGGACCATCTCTAATGGGAACATCTCCAATGGGAACATCTCTAATGGGAACATCTCCAATGGGAACATCTTCAAAAGGAACATCTCCAATGGGAACATCTCCAATGTCCTAACATAGACCACTCCTAACACTAATGCAGCAAATCTGGGGCAGCATTTGAGCTAATAACCATGTTTCCATCAGTTCGTTGAAAGATTTTCAAGCAAATATTTGAATATTCACACAGAGATATCTGTGCATTACAAAGAGTGGAATGTTTACATCAAATTAGCTTGTTGTGAATTAATAGCAGTTCATAATGACATGAATACAATTGTCTCATTCATCCCCCTCCTCTCCCCTGTAACTATTCCAGTCAATTTACCTGGTAAAATAACAGTAAAAATTAAAATTAAACAGGAAATCCAAAATCCTCCAACCAGGATTTATGGAAAAACTGGGAATTTTGGGAACTTATTGGGCCCAGACAAATCAAATCAAATTGTATGGGTCACATACACGTATTCAGCAGATGTTATTACAGGTGTAGCGAAATGCTTGTGTTTCTAGCTCCAACAGTGCAGTAATATCTAACAATTTCACAACAATACACAAAAATACAAAGTAAAGCAATGGAATGAAGAATATATAAATACAGTATTTGGATGAGCAATGTCGGAGCGGCATAGACTAAGATACAGTAGAATAGAATAGAGTACAATATATACTAAATATGTAAACATAATTAAAGTGAGCAATGTTCCATTATAAAAGTGGCCAGTGATTTCAAGTCTATGTACATAGAGCAGCAGCCTCTAAGATGCTACTGATGGCTATTTAAAAGTCTGATGGCCTTGAGATGGAAGTTGTTTTTCAGACTCTGGGCCCCAGCTTTGATGCACCTGTACTTACCTCACCTTCTGGATAATAAGGGGCTGAACAGACAGTGGCTTGGGTGGTTGTTGTCCTTGATGATCTTTTTGGCCTTCGACACTGATAGGATCTGTCACACCCTAATCTGTTTCACCTGTCTTTGTGCTTGTCTCCACCCCCTCCAGGTGTCATCCATCTTCCCCATTATCCCCGGTGCATTTATACCTGTGTTCTCTGTTTGTCTGTTGCCAGTTCATCTTGTCTCGTCAAGCCTACCAGTTTTCCCGTACTCCTGTTTCTTGTTAGTTCTTGTTTTCTAGTTCTCCCGGTTTTGACCATTCTGCCTGCCCTGACCCTGCCTGCCGTTCTGTACCTCTTGACACTTGACACTGCTGTGGATTACTGACCCCTGCCTGCCCTGACCCTGCCTGCCATTCTGTACCTTACAGACTCTGCCCTGGATTACTGACCTCTGCCTGCCCTGGATCTGTCATTTGCGCCCCCAGTTTCGTAAATATTTTTTTTTATTTCAAAGTGTCTGCATCTGGGTCTTATCCTGAGGCCTGATAGGATCAGGTGACCTAGGAGCAGAAAAAGTGACCAACTCTCAACACAGGAAACATCTTTATTGGTGGCGTTGATAACCTTCACTTTAATGATCTCGACGAGTCATTCAAATTATGGCCCCGGCCAAAGAAATTAGAATGAATGGAGATATAATCCTAAACAGCAAATACTTCATCACTGAGGGGCAAGCAATATATCTCTTTTAAAGGCCTTTATGTGAGGAGGAGGGAGCTTTCCAATGACAAACGTATTATCTGTCACTCACTATGCAAGGTTGAAGGGAGATATCCATGGGAAGCGGAATTGGAAACAAGGGCATTTTCATATAGGAAGGGCTTTTTTTATAATAGATGATCAGTGTCATTATGAGTGATGAGGTCCCACTGTCGTTATTCAAAATGCTAGTAAGAGAACGACTTTCATTTCCAGGGAAAGATACCATCTTTTCCATAGTTTGCACATATAGATGAGTTGGTCAGGACACTTAGGTGACTCATAGCCAAAAGTTACATTGGTTTACAGGTTGTTAGGGAGTACGCAGAACGTAGGCTGTCGTTATGAGATTCTAAAGATCCTTGGGTTTCGACATATGCATACATATTTCGTAAGTCACAATTATGTCATCACTGCCAATAGCTTGTTTATACTTTCCTGTATACAGCAGTGTTTATGCTTATATAACTCCCTATCTCAGAGACTGGGAGTCTCATGGAGCTGAATGTATGGCCCTGGTCAGAATGTCTTTTGCTTGGATTTTTGTATGTTTGTCTACATTGCAGTATATTTCCAGTTCAGCCTGAACCACGTGACAACAACAAGACTGTCAAAGTCAAATCATGTCCAAAATGGCCCTGGAGGATCAACAAGCCTTCTTAGGGTGGTTGGTCATATGTCCTTGCATTGGAGTATCTCCACTGTGTGTGAGAGCAACCGCAGACGGGAGTTCACTTTGGGAAAAAGACAGTGGTTAATGGATTGCCAGGACCTGCGTCTTTGCCAGTGCTTGGGAAAGATGGCTGTAGGCATTTGCTCTCCATAATCCACAAAGTTCCCAACGTTAGGCTACATTCTTCGGAGAGACCAGAGGGGTATAATACAAATGTCTTTTTTTATAAAGATAAGCTTGAAATGAGCACGGTCTAATTCACTCAATAACCAAAAACACATATCTAAGTTTAGCTTTCATATTAATGACCAGAAAATGAATAGTTATTTCTGGTTGTTTATTAAAGTTAGCTGGCTTATTCATTGATCCCGCTTCGTAGACCTGTCAGGGCCAATATTCATGAAGCATTTCAGGTGTTCTGAACTAGGAAGGATGTAGCTTTTCGATAATAAAGAATACAGGCCCTGATGACTCAAATGCTGAGAAAGCAGTGGAGGCTGGTAGGAGGATGCCACCTTTCCAACAAGTCAGTTTGTTAAATTTCTGCCCTGCTAGAGCTGCACAGGTCAACTATAAGTGCTGCTATTGTGAAGTGGAAATATCTAGGAGCCAAAACGGCTCAGCCGCATAGTGGTAGGCCACAAAGCTCACAGAACGGGACCGCTGAGTGCAGTAGAATGTAGTGTGTAAAATCGTCTGTCCTCAGTTGCAACACTTACTACCGAGTTCCAAACTGCCTCTGGAAGCAATGTCAGCGCAAGAACTGTCGGGAGCTTAATGAAATGGGTTTCCATGGTCGAGCCCATATTAATGCCCATGATTTTGGAATGAGATGTTCGAAGAGCAGGTGTCCACATACTTTTGATAATTTAGTTATAGCTGTGTGGTGTGGCAAGGCTGAAAAAAAGAAAACAGGATAAACAAAATTAAATGGCCTCCTTGGGTTGATCTCTTTAGAAATTGTACCTATTGTGTGGCGGATAAAGAAAAATCTCATTCTCTCTGTCAATGTTGTGACAACATGTTTCATGAATTGGCTTTTGAGACGCGGCTTGAAAAGAGCAATTGTTACTGAACATGTGAGGTTAAAGGTCAATATTGAATGCATTGTTGTTATTAGTGTATAATAAACAAACCATTCTCTCTAAATAAATCAAATTGATAATACATATAAAAGGTTATACTTCATGATTTGAAGCCTATTGTAGCATTTTATGTTGTTTATTCCTGTAGTCTTTTCACTTATATAGACTATGTAGTCTATACTCTATACATTACAATTCAACTTTAAGAAGCAACATTTTACCTTTACGGTTTCCATGTTAGGACAGCCTCAATCTCAGCAGGACTGAACAAACCATAATCGTATTTTTTTTTAAAGATTCAGTCTATAAGAGAATTTCATGGCCTAATTCCCCTGCAAGCCCTTCATTCAACCCATATTTTTCCACTCCACCCGTTTTACCAGTCAGTGAATACTCCACTGTAGCCAGACAGCGAGAGGAAACTCTCTGCCACTTAATTGGACTTCCTTTGCGAGTGGGTACTGGAAATGAAAATTAAATCAAGACTAATGAGCAATGAACAGTAAAAGAGGAAGATAAATGGTTTGATGGCAGCGAGACAGGCAAGGTTGAGAGAGTCAAATAACTTTCTCCCTTCCTAATTTCTCCATTCAAATGAGAGCTGAAGCAATCATGTGCTTTCAGGGTAACGCAGGTCTTTGTTCCTCTAGGACTACAACAGGCGTCTCGCGGCCCAAAACCATCTACTGAGTGATTTTTGTGTTAAAACAAAACATGATTGTAAAATCACCAGGAATTTAGCTAAAAAAATATATAATTTAGTAAATCTGTTCCCAAGTATTCCCACAAACATAAAAAGAGACACGTGATCATGCCTCAATGTAATCAAGGTATGGAATTATTGTTATTCTCAAATACAATCTGTTTTTGTGCTTAGTTGTGGTCAATTTGCAGAGTACAAATGATTATAGTTATGTTTCGTCCCCCGACCATCTGCTCCAACAAAAATCAGCCCGTGGCTGAATCTAGTTGAATTTACAAGACCTTTAAATAAGCAATACTACCAAATCAAGATCCAGTAAACATATTGCATTGCATAAGGAAACTGAAACATTGCCAAAGAAACATGTCTTGTATAGGTGATATTCACAAGTGTTGGTATTAAAGCTTTTGTTTTGAAGAGAGTGTTGAAATAGAAAAAGGCAATTGTGTCTATTTACTCGTCCAAATAAAGTAGCTGAGAAAAAAGGTTTTCATTTCCTGATATCTTCAAGCTTGGCTGTGTGCTTCAGGGTATAGGAGATGTGGTTAAGCTGTTTTATAAGAATCCTCTCATGCTGTTTGAATAGATTTTTAAGCAGAGTCTAATAGGATAGTAGCAGCTTAATCTGCAGGCAATAGAGAACAATTACTTTTCTGCTTCGGTGGTCTTAGCCTGGCCCTATGTCATTTTGTCTAATGTGTTGTTTATACATAAGATGTTAAAGATATAATTTCACACATACAACCTTGACATTGCCACTGACATCAAAGTTATACAGGAGTTGAATCCGTGTACAGCCTTGTAAAGGATGGATAGTTTTAATTGTATAAATACAATGTGCATGACCGTGCTTCTGTGAAACACTTTGTAGAGAACCTGTTTTGCAATCACAGCCAAAGTGTTGGTTGATAGCATTGAGGCTTCTGTACAGGTTGTCCAAAATCACAATTTGATGTAAGTGGACGCTTTAATTTCATACCTTGCGTAGCTAGCTACTGTAGCTACCTAGTACAAGGTGGTAACTAATGTGATAATACTGCTGCACGTTCTGATGAGAACATTAGATTTATGCTTGGACAATTAGATTTTGATTGGCATAATTCATGATTACTATTAACACATGCATACAACACATTGTAGTTGTTCAGTGATTCAGGCCCATGATTAATTTGTTTGCAGAACAAACAGAACAAACAGATGTCGGAAAAGAACACAAGAAAACATCTGATTTGTTCTTAATCCTCATGGTCCAAGATTACACAATGGTGTGTCATCATAATCATAAACAACAGCCATAAAGCCAGTAAATACATATTTAAATAGCCATATAATTCCAAACTCAATACATAATGTGCAAGTAATGTCAAGCTCAATGTCACAAACATATGATCCAAATCTACCACATAATGTGGTCATGAGGCTATTAGTGAAGTCTGAATGTCCGTCTGTTATACTGGGAAGAACGTGGCTTTATGTTAAAAAAAAACTACTAAAGTGACTGTGGGAATGTTGGTGTGAAAGTGTCAAATTGGTGTGCACTGGGAAACAATACGGAGCACCTTGCATATACAGTTATATATGTTTATCAACCGGGTAGTTTGGATCATGCATGATGATTGGTTAAAACAGCATCCCCCTTGCTTCTAGCCTAGCATTTGGTTCGCAAGAATGAATGTAGGTTTATATAAATATTGCTGTCTGCCTCTCGACAACAATGACCTCTGCAAAAACAATTAAATGTAGAAATGAGATCTTCCCTGTAGCCTTTATTGAATGTTGTCTCGACTAGAAAACAACATTTCTGACCAGACCCAGGCAAAATAATGCATCAGCATCAATGTTATTTACATATATTTTTTGAAGTCCAGGTAAAACAGCTAAAAGAAACTAAAAGAAGAAGCTAGTTTGCTGTCAATTTAGCTGCAGAGGCTAGCTAACAAGTCAATGCCTAGCTAGCAAGTGACAAGAATGTTAGTCCACAGATTAACGGTTAGTCAGCCTGCATAGCAACCACTCTTTGATTGCATATCAACAATGTTTTTGTCTTTACTATTTCCTCTGGTGGAAGGATGAAATATTATTAATTCACTTATCAAAATAAAGTTTTTACTGAAATCATGTTAGTCGTTGTTTTATTTAATATGTTGGTAACCATTTTTTAAAAGCAATAAAGCCTCTCAGGGTTTTGCAGTATATCACCAATATACTAGGCTTGGGCGGTATCCAGATTGTCATCTCAACCTTGTGCTATCCCTGGATATTCAATAATACAAGGGGCACTATTTTCTAACCCCACAGTATCTGTAATCCAAGGTTAGCAATTTTAACAATTACATGTAAAATCCCATAAAGAATGTTAACTAAATGCTAACGAACGCATTGCAAACATGTTATACAGTCTTTGACATAAACTATTTTCAGGACAGACAACCCAGCTCATAAAGTTATACAAATAACTCAAAACCGATACTCACCGTTTGCTGCAAGCACAAAACAAATATTAGAGAGCAAGGCTCTTGATCCAGGAAGGATTCTCTGCTTTTACAAAGTGAAGCTAACCATTTAGCTAGATAGCTAATTAGCTATTAAAACATTTAGTTGTGAATTCCATACTAGCGTGTGCTGCACCACAGTGAGTGACTCACAAGGCTCCGGTCTCTCGTTGTCCTGTGCTTGTAAACAAACACCACTTAACTGGGACTACCGGTAAAGCTTCATAATGAAAAATGATGTGACAGCTGAAATGAAGAAGTTGACTGCAGGTATTTACTTAAAAAGTCCCTACAAATATTCAAATGTATTGACGGTATTGTAAAACCATCCCCTGGCTATTTTGCAGAGGGAGGTGTTTAGTCCCAGTGTCCTTATCTTATTGATGAGCTTTGAGGGCACTATGGTGTTGAACGCTGAGCTGTAGTCAATGAATAGCATTCTCACATAGGTGTTCCTTTTGTCCAGATGTGAAAGGGAAGTGTGGAGTGCAATCTATTCAATCTATTCTACCACACCCAGAAATCTGCTCCTTTTATTCTCTGTACTCAACGCACTAGACGACCAGATTTAATAGCCTTTAGCTATACCCTCATCCTACACCTCCTCTGTTCCTTGGGTGATGTGGAGCTTAACCCAGGCACTGCATGCCCCCAGGCACTCTCATTTGTTGACTTCCGCAACCGAAAAAGCCTTGGTTTCATACATGTTAACATCAGAAGCCTCCTCTAAAGCAAAGGCTAGCTTTATCAAACAGAAATTTGCATCCTGTAGCTTTAACTCCAAAAAGTTTTGGGACACTGTAAAGTCCATGGAGAAAAAGAGCTCCTCCTCCCAGCTGCCCTGAGGCTAACACTGTCACCACCGATAAATACACGATAATCAAGAATTTCAATGAGCATTTCGCAATTGCTGGCCATGCTTTCCTCCTGGCTAGCCCAACCCCGGCCAACAGCTCAGCACCCCCCGCAACTACTTGCTCATGCCTCCCCAGCTTCTCCTTCACCCAAATCCAGATAGCAGATGTTCTGAGAGAGCTACAAAATCTGGACCCGTACAAATTGGCTGGGCTAGACAATCTGGACCCTCTCTTTCTAAAATTATCCGAAGCCATTGTTGCAACCCCTATCGCCAGTCTGTTCAACCTCTCTTTTGTCCGAGAGATTGGAAAGATTCGAAAGCTGCCGCGGTCATCCCCCTCTTCAAAGGGGGTGACACTCTAGACCCAAACTGTGATAGACCTATATCCATGCTGCCCTGCCTAAAGTTTTCAAAAAGTCAAGTTAATAAACAGATCACTGACCATTTCGAATCCCACCATACCTTTTCCGCTGTGCAATCCGGTTTACGAGTTGGTCACAGGTGCACCTCAGCCACGCTCAAGGTACTAAACGATATCATAACCGCCATTGATAAAAGAAAGTACTGTGCAGCCGTCTTCATTGACCTGGCGCAAGGTTTTCGACTCTGTCAATCACCATATTCTTATCGGCAGACTCAACAGCCTTGGTTTCTCAAATGACTGCCTCGCCTGGTTCACCAAATACTTCTCAGACAGAGTTCAGTGTGTCAAATCGGAGGGCCTGTTGTCCGGACATCTGGCAGTCTCTATGGGGTACCACAGGGTTCAATTCTCGGGCCGACTCTTTTCTCTGTATATATCAACAATGTCACTCTTGCTGCGAGTGATTCCCAGATCCACCTCTATGCAGACGACACCATTCTGTATACATCTGGCCCTTCTTGGATACTGTGCTAACTAACCTCCAAACGAGCTTCAATGCCATACAACATTATTTCCGTGGCATCCAACTGCTCTTAAACACTGGTAAAACCAAATGCATGCTTTTCAACCTTTCACTGCCCGTACCCGCCAGCCCAACTAGCATCACTACTCTGGACGGTTCTGACTTCTGAATATACGGTTCTGAATATGTGGACAACTACAAATACCTAGGTGTCTGGCTAGACTGTAAACGCTCCTTTCAGACTCACATTAAGCATCTCCAATCCAAATTAAATCTAGAATCGGCTTCCTATTTCGCAACAAAGCCTCCTTCACTCAAGACACCAAACATACCCTCGTAAAACTGACTATCCTACCCATCCTCAACTTGGGCGATATAATTTACAAAATAGCTTCCAATACTCTACTCAGCAAACTGGAGAAGTCTATCACAGTGCCATCTGATTTGTCACCAAAGCTCCTTATACCACCCACCACTGCGACCTGTACGCTCTAGTCGGCTGGCCCTCACTACATATTCGTCGCCAGACCCACTGGCTCCAGGTCATCTATAAGTCTATGCTAGGTAAAGCTCCGCCTTATTTCAGCTCACTGGTCATGATAGCAACACCCACCCATAGAACGCGCTCCAGCAGGCGTATCTCACTGGTCATCCCCAAAGCCAACACCTCTTCGGCGCCTTTCCTTCCAGTTCTCTGCTGCCAATGACTGGAACAAATTGTAAAAATCCCTGAAGCTGGAGACTTATATTTCTCCCACTAACTTTAAACACCAGCTATCTCAGCAGCTAACCGATCGCTGCAGCTGTACATAGTCCATCTGTAAATAGCCCACCCAATCTACATACCTCATCCCCATATAGTTTTTATTGAATTTTCTGCTCTTTTGCACACCAGTATTTCTACTTGCACATCACCATCTGCTCATCTATCACTCCAGTGTCAATTTGCTAAATTGCAATTACTTCACTACTATGGCCTATTTATTGCCTTTCCTCCTCATGCCATTTGCACACATTGTATATAGACTTTCTTTTTTTTCTATTGCGTTATTGACTGTACGCTTGTTCATTCCATGTGTAAATCTGTGTTGTTGTTTGTGTCGCACTGCTTTGCTTTATCTTTACCAGGTCGTAGTTGTAAATGAGAACTTGTTCTCAACTAGCTTTTAAATAAAGATTGCATTATCTGTGGATCTGTTGGTGCGGTATGCAAATTGGAGTGGGTCTAGGGTTTCTGGGATAAAGGTGTTAAATGTGAGCCATGACCAGATTTTTAGCTTTTCAGCTCGGGGATTCGATCATGCAACCTTTCGGTTACCACCCCACAATGTGTACTATTTACGTAGGTTATCTTAGTGTTCTTGGGCACAGGGACTATGGTGGTCTGCTTGAAACATGTTGGTATTACAGACTCAGACAGGGAGAGGTTGAAAATGTCAGGGAAGACACTTGCCAGTTGGTCAGCGCATGCTCGGAGTACACGTCCTGGTAATCCGTCTGGCCCTGCGGCCTTGTGAATGTTGACCTGTTTAAAGGTCTTACTTATATCGACTGCAGAGAGTGTGATAACATAGTTGTTCGGGAACAGCTGATGCTGTCAAGCATGTTTCAATGTTACTTGCCTCGAAGCGAGTCTTGTAGGCTTGTGTCACTGGACAGCTCCCTGCTGTGCTTACCTTTGTTGTCTGCAATCGTTTGCAAGCCCTGCCACACCCTGCCATGTTTTTTTGTTGCCATTTTGCACCCCAGTATCTCAATCATCATCTGCACATCTATCACTCCAGTGTTAATGCTAAATTGTAATTGTTTCTCCACCATGGCCTATTTATTGCCTTACCTCCCTAATCTTACTACATTTGCACACACTGTACATCAATTTTTCTATTGTGTTATTGACTGTACATTTGTTTATCCCACGTGTAACTCTGTGTTGTTGTTTTTGTCGCACTGCTTTGCTTTATCTTGGCCAGGTCGCAGTTGTAAATGAGAACTTGTTCTCAACTGGCCTATCTGGTTATTAAATAAAGGTAAAATAATAAAAATAAAATAATAAATAAAACATTAGAAGAGCGTCGGAGCTGGTGTAGTACGAATCGATTTTAGTCCTGACTGACTCTTTGCTTGTTTGATGGTCCATCGGGGATAGCAGGATTTCTAATAAGCTTCCGGGTTAGAGTCCCGCTACTTGAAAGTAGCAGTTCTACCGCTTAGCTCAGTGTGAATGTTGCCTGTAATCCATGGCTTCTGGATGGGGAATGTAAATACAGTCACTGTGGGGACGATGTCCTAGATGCACTTATTGATAAAGCCAGTGACTGATGTGGTGTACACCTCAATGCCATCGGAAGAATCCCGTAACATATTCCAGTCTGTGATAGCAAAACAGTCCTGTAGTTTAGCATCTGCTTCATCTGACCACTTTTTTTATAGACCGAGTCACTGGTGCTTCCTGCTTTACTTTTTGCTTGTAAGCAGGAATCAGGAGGATATAATTATGGTCAGATTTTCCAAATGGAGGGCAATGTGGCAGAGTTCCAGCATGATTGTCCAGTATGTACTAAAGTGCTTGCCATATGGCCATGTTTATGACCGAAATGTTGAACATAGTCGTCATCAGAGGCTCCTTATTTGCATCTGACATACACTAAGTGTACACAATATTAGGAACACCAACCTAATATTTAGTTGCACCCCCTTTTGCACACAGAACAGCATCAATTAGTTGGGGCATGGTTTCTACAAGGTGTTGAAAGTGTTCCACAGGGATGATGGCCCATGTTGATTCCAATGCTTCCCTCACTTGTGTCAAGTTATGGCCTCCCGAAGTGGCGCAGCGATCTAAGGCACTGCATTGCAGTGCTAGAGGTGTCACTACAGACCCTGGTTTGTTCCCAGGCTGTGTCACAGTCCCGTAGGGTGGCGCACAATTGGCCCAGCTTCGTCCGGGTTAGGGGAGGGTTTGGCAGGGGGGTAGGCCATCATTGTAAATAAGAATTTGTTCTTTACTGACTTGCCTAGTTAAGTAAAGGTTAAATAAATAAACTTTTTTTTAAAAAGTTGGCTGGATATCCTTTGGATGGTGGACCATTATTGATAGACATGTGAAACTGTTGAGCGTGAGATACCCAACAGCTTTCAGTTTTTGACACACTCAAACCGGTGTGCCTGGCACCTACTACCATACCCTGTTCAAATACACTTTAATATCTTGTCTTGCCCATTCACCCTCTGAATGGCACATACACAATCCATGTCTCAACTGTCTCAAGGCTTAAAAATCCTTCTTTACCCTGTCTTCTCCCTTTCATCGACACTGATTGAAGTGGATTTAACAGGTTACATCAATAAGGGATCATAGCTTTCACCTAGATTCACCTGGTCAGTCGATGACATGAAAAGAGCAGGTGTCCAAGCAGTTCCTAATGTTTTGTACACTCAACTAGAATTAGGGTCTATACCATTGAAGAAAAAAGACATGTATTACTTCCCAAAGGCCTCTTACCCAGTACAGCATAGAACTATGTATACGTAGCAGTAGAGGTTGCTGAGGGGAGGACGGCTCATAATAATGTCTGGAACGGAGCGAATGGAATGACATCAAACCATGTGTTTGATGTATTTGATACCATTCAACTCATTCCACTCCAGCCATTACCACGAGCCCATCCTCCCCAATTAAGGTGCGACCAACCTCCCTTGACGTGTAGCTCATTAAAGGGGAAATCTGCAGTGACAACAGTACAACAGCAAAACAGTCAATGGGTATACTGTATATTATTAATTTAAACATTCAACAATGAATGTACTAATCACAGATTGCTGCTTTAAACATTTTGGAAAGCCTGCTTTTCTAAAGCATTAGGGGACTTCTCACACAAAATCTGGGGCCCAGAGAGAGGGAAAGTTTGGATCAGTATAAGGCACGGTAAAAAGATAAGACATCTGGGCACCCCCGTTGTGTCTTGAACACTATACTGTAATAGAGCGGAACAACTAAAGGCACTTCCTGATTACTTCGCCTAAATTCTCTTTTTGGTTATCCTTGACATCTCAATAAAATGTAATTGGATGAAGTGACTGAGAAATAATGTACTTTGCACAAAGCAATCTACGGGCTTGCAGATACCTTCCACGAGGATTAATGTTATTATTACAGTTCAGCCGCCACACAATCAACAACGGGGAATTGACTGCTCTCCTTCGTTCCGACCGCAATACCAGCCAGATATATTTCCAAACGCCAAACATCCATTTTTGTTAAGAGGCTAGATAATTAGGATTCTGAGTGGGACAATCATGCTAGACCTCTGCCACCTTGCTTCCCTGAAGAATAACAACAAAGTTAACAGCGAGCCATTCCTTACCCGCTGTTATTATCATTGGTTTCAATCAATTTTACACCATTAGGTATCACCTAAATCAATGCATATTGATATTTCATTATCCGAACAATCCAACATTGACTCTTGTATAGACCACCAGAGTGACTGTTGCTTGATTCCAGATCTATAACTGTCCAAGCAGTGGAGCCCACATATTTAGCCTGTTTAAATGCTACTGTTCAAAGGGTAAACTACCTAAGGTCAATGTAAAGAGCACCACATGGGTGCAGCATAAGCACAGGCAAACTAGGCACAGATTTTTCCCACAGGGCCACCATACCATAAATCAAATGCTAACCCTTTATTTTTAGCACAATATGTTTGTGTGAGTCAGATTGTGACCCATAGACGCTATTAAAGCTAATGAACCAGAGCCATATATCCTTATTTCATCACAAAACTCTCTCTCGAACATTAGAATGAAGACAGTGGAGTTTCACAGCTGAAGCAGAATGTGTAAAAGGTATAATTTACCATTTAAATACAGTGGGAAACCAGTCTTAATTGCTATCACGGATTACTCCTAAACCAGTCAAATGACAGGTAGTGTTGACTGAGATAAGAAAGTCTCTCCACTCTCAAATTATCAGGCCCATCAAGATAGGATAGCAATTTCCAGGCTCTCATTTTATTAGCCATGCATATCAATGCTCCATTAATCAAATTCCAAACCGACCCCAAAACCCCCTACACCTACCCAGTTCATTTTAATGGCACTATCTTAAGAGGTTCTACCTCCCAGTTGAGTGACCTGATAGATATATTCCCATTGGAGGGACTAAATAGATAGATTCCCATTGGAGGGACTAAATAGATAGATTCCCATTGGAGGGACTAGATAGACAGATTCCCATTGGAGGGACTAGATAGATAGATTCCCATTGGAGGGACTAGATAGATAGATTCCCATTGGAGGGACTAGCTTGATAGATAGATAGATAGATAGATAGATAGATAGATAGATAGATAGATAGATAGATAGATAGATAGATAGATAGATAGATAGATAGATAGATAGATAGATAGATAGATTACCGGTCAAAAGTTTTAGAAGAACACCTACTCATTATGCTGAGCACTTGTCGGCTGCTTTTCCTTCACTCTGCAGTCCGACTCATCTCGAACCATCTCAATTTGGTTGAGGAAAGGGGATTGTGGAGGCCAGGTCATTTGATGTAGCACTCCAATATTTTACATTTTATTTCACCTTTATTTAACCAGGTAAGCTAGTTGAGAACAAGTTCTCATTTACAACTGCGACCTGGCCAAGATAAAGCAAAGCAGTGTGACACAAACAACAACACAGAATTACACATGGAATAAACAAGCGTACAGTCAATAACACAATAGAGAGAAAAAAGTCTATATGCAGTGTGTGCAAATGGCGTGAGGAGGTAAGGCAATAAATAGGCCATAGTAGCGAAGTAATTACAATTTAGCAGATTAACACTGGAGTGATAGATGAGCAGATGATGATGTGCAAGTAGTGACACTGGTGTGCAAAAGAGCAGAGAATTAAATAAAAACAATATGGGGATGAGGTAGGTAGATTGGGTGGGCTATTTACAGATGGACTATGTTCAGCTGCAGCGATCGGTTAGCTGCTCAGATAGCTGATGTTTAAAGTTAGTGAGGGAAATATAAGTCTCCAGCTTCAGCGATTTTTGCAATTCGTTCCAGTCACTGGCAGCAGAAAACTGGAAGGAAAGGCGGCCAAAGGAGGCTTTGGGGATGACCAGTGAGATATACCTGCTGGAGCGCGTGCTACGGGTGCGTGTTGTTATCGTGACCAGTGAGCTGAGATAAGGCACTCTCCTTCTTGGTAAAATAGCCCTTACACAGCCTGGAGGTGTGATGAGTCATTGTCCTGTTGAAAACTAGGTGCAAACCAGATGGGATACTGTACTGTTGCATAATGCTGTGGTAGCCATGTTGGTTAAGTGTGCCTTGAATTCTAAATAAATCACAGAAAGTGTCACCAGCAAAGCACCACCTCACCATAACACCTCCTCCTCCATGGTTTAAGGAGAGAAATACAAATGCGGAGATCATCCGTTCACCCAGACCGTGTCTTTGTGAGACACGGTCTGGGTGAACGGAAGATCTCCGCATTTGTGGTTGGAACAAAAAAATCTCAAATTTGGACTCCAGACCAAAGGACAAACTTCCACTGGTCTAATGTCCATTGCTCATGTTTCTTGTCGCAAGCAAGTCTCTTCTAATTGGTGTTCTTTAGGAGTGGTTTCTTTGAATCAATTTGAACACGAAGGCCTGATTCACACAGTCTCCTCAGAAACAGTTGATTTTGAGATGTGTCTGTTACTTGAACTCTGAAGTATTTATTTGGGCTGCAATTTCTGAGGCTGGTAACTCTAATGAACTTATCCCCTGCAGCAGAGGAAACTCTGGGTCTTCCATTCCTGTGGCGATCCACATGAGAGCCAGTTTCATCATAGCGCTTGATGGTTTTTGGGACGGCACTTGAAGAAACTTTGACATTTTCCGTATTGACTTACCTTCATGTCTTAAAGTAATGATGGACTGTCCTTTCTCTTTGCTTATTTGAGCTGTTCTTGCCATAATATGGACTTGGTATTTTACCAAATAGGGATATCTTCTGTATACCCCCCTACCTTGTCACAACACAACTGACTGGCTCAAACACATTAAGGAAAGAAATTCCACAAATGAACTTTTAGGAAGCCACACCTGTTAATTGAAATGCATTCCAGGTGACTACCTCATGAAGCTGGTTGAGAGAATGCCAAGAGTGTGCAAAGCTGTCATCAAGGCAAAGGGTTGCTATTTGAAGAATCTCAAATATATAATATATTTGGATTTGGATTTGTTTAACACTTTTCTGGTTACTACATGATTCCATATGTGTTTCTTCATTGTTTTGATGTATTCACTATTATTCTACAATGTAGAAAATAGTGAAAATAAAGAAAAAACATTAAATGAGTAGGTGTTCTAAAACCTTTGACCAGTAGTGTAGATGCAGACAGAGACAGCTCTGCATGAATAAGTCCAAATAAAAGTATTAGACTTTTTTGGGAGAAAATGTACTCGATACAGTAATATTAACTACGTTCGTGTGTTTTGGATGGAACTCTTTGAATAGATTTCTTCACATGAATATTGTAAACCTCATTGAGTTTTCAGTGTTATTTTTCCTTTTGCCACTACCAGCGTGAGACAACAATTACTTTTTGAAACTGAACGATGAAACGGCACAAGATGAAGATTGACAGAATGTAAATTGCTCAACAGTTTTCCATCATCGGTGACTGTAAAAAATGGTTGGGGGGGGGGTGTTTTGGTGGGAAAATCCCTGAATACTATCCTTCTCATTTGTTACATGGCTGAGAAGCATGACAGTGTGATTGATTGCTACTTTTGTTAAACAAAGCAATTAAGTCAGAAGCTACATCTCAGAGGCTATATCTCCAATGGTACCCTATACCCTATGTAGTGCACTACTTTTGACCAGGGTATAAGTCAAAAGTAGTGCACTAAATAAGGGATATGGTGCCATTTGGGATGCAGCCAGAGAGTAGTTGTTGTTGTGATGAGGGAATCTGTGGTGTCTTAAAGAGCGATTGCCCATAAAAATCTACTTCTGGTTTTGAAAATGGCCTGTGTGGCATCAATTTGAGTCAGAAACATTTCTTCTAGTGTCAAAATTGACTGCAAGCTATAAACAGGATAATTCCTGTCATAAAGTCAGTCTTGTCCAAAACATATTTGCGAGACGATAGGAAAAAAATTGCATGTCACGGAATGAAGTCTACCATAACATGCCCACAGCTGGCAGCACCCAAGTAATGATCAATTCGGAGCACAGCTGCATACCACCTGATCATAATGCCCATAGTCAATTTGGTTTAACATACTGTACGATATCCATATGAGACTAGTTATGGACCATCAAAATATGGGATATAAAATGTTATAGCTTTAAATTTAAATTTCTAAATTGTAGAAATTCATGTATAAATATTGAAAGCATTTAATGAGATAACTAAAACATGTGCAACATTAAAATATTGTCCTATTTACATAGTGTAATTTATTGAAGGTCCCTAACTAGCCCCAAAGATAGGCTATCCAAAGTCAAACTAATTTTGCCACAGTTGCACACCAGCCAGCTGAAGCTAATTGGCTAAATTATTTTTCGAACTCTTCCCACCTGCGAACACACACAAGAGACATCCACATCAATCCACACCCTGAAACCAACTCACGATGTAATTCAGTCATGGCCGCTAGCATTTCTTAATGAACCAAATCTAAGACGAGGCCAAATCAGGAAGTGCAGTCACCCTTTAAATTACACTAACCAATGGAGAAAGACCTGAAATACATTACTAATTAAAATGGATGATTTAAGGATGAGAAGCATGAGTGCTTTCACACTATAGTAATATTCAAATGAGAGGAGTATGCAATGATCAAAATCTACAGAGGGATGAAGGCAGTCTTTTTGGATGAACAGTATCTTTATAATCGAAGATACAGAAATCGTGCTGCAAATGAAAGCCGTTGGCCAGGTCATCGGACCTGTTGCCGTGAAAGCGGTCTATTGTGAAAGACATTCATGACTCGATAGCAGCTAATTCATTCAATTAAGTTCATAAATATGTACAGTGCCTTCTGAAAGTATTCACAATCTTGACTTTTTCCACATTTTGTTGTGTTACAGCCTGAAATTAAAATAAATTAAATTAAGCTTTTTTTTGTCACTGGCCTCCACATAATAGCCCATCATGTCAATGTAGATTTTTTTTCCCCTTTTTAACAAATTAATAAAAAATGGAAAGATGAAATGTTTTAAGTCAATAAGAATTCCACCCCTATGTTATGGCAAGCCTAAATAAGTTCAGGAGTTAAAATGTGTTTAACAAGTCACATAATAAGTTGCATGGACTCAATCTGTGTGCAATAATAGTGTTTAACATAATTTTTTAATGAGTACCTCATCTCCGTACCTCACATATACATTTATCTGTAAGGTCCCTCTTTCGAGTAGTGAATTTCAACCATATAAACCAGGGAGGTTTTTCAATGCCTCACAAAAATCTATTGGTAGATTGGTAAAAAAAAATGCATACATTGAATATCCCTTTGAGCTAGTTATGAATGACACTTTGGATGGTACAGTGACTTCGGAAAGTAATCAGACCCATTGACTTTTTCCACATTTTGTTGCGTCACATCCTTATTCTAAAATGGATTAAGTAAAAAAAAATCCTTAGCAATCTACACACAATTCCCCATGACAAAGCGAAAACAGGCCCAGCCAGAGCCTGGACTTGAACCCAATCGAACATCTCTGGAGAGACCTAAAAATAGCTGTGCAGCAAAGCTCCCTATCCAACCTGACAGAGCTTGAGAGGATCTGCAGAGAGGAAAGGTGGGAAAACTCCCCAAATACAGGTGTGCCAGGCTTGTAGCATCCTACCCAATAAGACTCGAGGCAGTATTCGCTGCCGAAGGTGCTTCAACAAAGTACAGAGTAAAGGGTCTGAATACTTATGTAAATGTGATATTTCAGTTTTTTTAAATAAATTAGCAAACATTTCTAAAAACCTGTTTTTGCATTGTCATTATGGGGTATTGTGTGTGATGTAATCACTTTTGGAATAAGGCTGTAAGCTAGCAAAATATGGTCTAAGGTCACGGGGTCTGAATACTTTCTGAAGGCACTATAAATCAATAAACCCAGTTACTACAAAGATACAGGCATCCTTCCTAACTCAGTTGCCGGAGAGGAAGGAAGTCGCTCAGTAATTTCATAATGAGGCCAATGGTGACTTTAAAACAGTTACAGTTATAGGAGAAAACTGAGGATGGATGAGCAACATTGTAGTTACTCCACAATACTAACCTAATTGACAGAGTAAAAAGAAGGAAGCCTGTACAAAGTAAAAATATTCCAAAACATGCATCCTGTTTGCAACACTGCACTAAATTAATACTGCAAATAACATGGCAAAGCAATTCACTGTTTGTCCTCAATACAGTGTTAAGTTATGTTTGGGGCAAATCCAATACAACACATGTCTGAGTACCACGCTCCGTATTTTCAAACATGGTGGAGGCTGTATCATGTCATGAGTATGCTTGTAATCGTTAAGGACTGGGGAGTTATTCAGGTTTAAAAATAAATGGAATGGAGCTAAGCACAGGCAAACTCCTAGAGGAAAATCTGGTTCAGTCTGCTTTCCACCAGACAGAGCGTGGTATCATTTCTTTTGGGACATGTATATCCACATCACCATCAGACCATTTTATTGGTAAACTACATAGTAATGTAAAATTATTTTACATAATATATAATGATTTGGTCGTAATCCGGAGAGGTTCTAAATATTTTTTCTATCTTCTATCAGGGGTATGAATACTTTCTGAAGGCACTGTATTAATGAGTCGCTGGCTCTACTGGGTCTCAACGGCTGTGGAGTCTAAATAGAACTTTAAGGTGTTGACTGACTGCTGCAAGGTCATGGCCAAATTCCTTCTCACCAGATGATCAGTTGTCGAAGCGCGTACATTCGTCGGAAGATCAAACATCTCTTAACCAAACTGGACAGATATTTTCTTGAACCGACCTCTCTTGTCCCTTCCTCTCCTTCAAACCACTTCATGGGATCAAGGTGCAGCTAAATAATTGACCAGGAGAATTAAAGAATCGAGTAGTGAACAGCAGCTTTCGAATTGTATCAATTCCGCCTTTCTACTTTTATTAACGACAACCTCCACACAGGGCACGTAACTAGAGTATACAGACAGTTGGAAGTCCCCTTAATCAGGAGAAGACAACCAACCTAATAAGGTCTTGTTTGCCTCAGAATCAACTCCTGTGACAGGAGCACATTGATCAAGCCTACACCTTACAACATGCCATTTTACTCAACAAATAACGTAGTATGTCTGTATGCAAAGTACAAAAGACATGCCCGCCACCCCACTATCTTTTCACTTAACCAGAGTGGATAATATCAATTGTCTCAGCCAATGATGGCTAGCGGGAAGGTTCCTGTCCGTGGCTAAACCAACTAGGCGCGTAATTTAATAATTGTGTTGTAATTTACAGATAGCATACACGTTTGTTATTAAGTCGCATTGAAAGTTCACATGTTCCAGAAGGCATTTCTGCCAAAAAAACACATTTTGATAAAGAATTAATTCCAATGTCACTCCAGTGAAGTAGAGACGTGCGACGTTCCCTGAAACGAGTCACATATACAGTACTGTACATCAACTCGACGACATACATGAACCAATGCACCGGTCATGGCTTTGCAATCGCGGAAATAGAGTTAAGCTGACAAGCCTGGTTTTCAAATTGTTTCCACCTCATAAATTACCTGCACAATGCTATGAAGAAGTTCAGCTACAATGAGAAGAATGTTACACTGTGTAATGAAGTTAGACGGTGTAATGATGTTAGACGGTGTAATGATGTTAGACAGTGTAATGATGGTAGACGGTGTAATGATGTTAGAAGATGTAATGATGTCAGACGGTGTAATGATGTTAGACGGTGTAATAGGTGTTAGACGGTGTACGTTGTAATGATGTTAGACGGTGTAATAGATACAGTAGGCTACCATGATGGAGTGATTTCTTCAGGCATACATTGTTTGAGCCAACTTTTATGATATACAGACAACATTTTGATTGCGCATTACTACAGATTTTGTTACTCTTTTACGGTTTGGTTGCCAGAGACGAGATCCAGTTGTTAAGTCTTTTTGTTTTGTATCTATGGACGTGACCCAGTCATTCGTTTCAAATGTTCTGTTGCCATTTTAGCTGGCAACATTCCTATTCCTAGCTTGCTAGCTAACCAACTACGGCTAACTTACAGTCAAGCAGTGCAGCCAGAATAAGTAGCTGCATTTGCATTTGCTTAAGCCGTTTTCTAGTGACATTTATTTGGATACATTCCTAACAATGAGCTAATGATGCACTATTAAACCTGGCACAGAAAATGTGCTCTCTTGTTAGGACACTGTTGTTCAGAGGAGCTGAACAACAACACAATTGCTTCAAACTGAAGCTGGAAAGACTGCAAACTAGCTGCATTTAATTTTGTTTGACCTGTTTTCTATTGACATTTCTTTGTATTTATCCATAACAATTATACTCGTTAATGATTTCGACAGGCTGAGAAAAGTTCCCTGCCTGTCTGTCTCAACCGGACTCCTGACCCCCACACGTTCATTACTATAGGACAGCTGGAGATCAAATTTTAATATTGAAGCCATGTTGCAAATGTCAGAGAGACAGACAGCAAGGTTTATACAAATCTCTGCTATTGAAAACCAATTGCTAGTCTAAAATAAATGGGAGATAATGTCTAGATGCTTTTTATAGTGGAGATCAAATTTATAAATTGCATGGCTGGGTTGATGAGACAGTGGATTGCGCAGTGAGATGGAACAGAGTAAATAGGCATTTCAACATCATAGCTTTAGCCGTGGTAACTTGTGGAATAGATACTGGCTGGAATGCGGTTTTAATCAGTCAGCGTCCACGATTAGACCCCCCGTTGTATAAACGATAGTAATATGTGATACTGTATAAACCTCATGTTGCTTAATGCATTCGATAAAGATAAACACTGGATTGATTTTTAGTCTACGTCTCTATATGAGAGGTGAACGTCATTACAATGCTGCCTAGGTGATATCTTTAGACACATCACCTTCAAAGACTGCTTTAAGCGTGTGAAGACAAAAACTGAAAACCCTATTCTACGATCAAGTGGAAGACATCTGGTAGGACATTATAAACCTGTGCAGCAATCCCAGGGATTACTAAAGAGAAAGAACATGACAGTACACAAACCTTGTTAGCTTCCCTTGCCTGAAGGTATTGATTTCATTATCCTCTGGGTTCTCCCACTTCTCAAACAGCACTGATGGAGCTCTCGTATTAAGTGATGTAAAAATGGTTTAATAAGGAAACTTAATGAAGGCTCCCCTTTGGGGTTTTCAAGCTAACATCGCTTAATGAAACAACCAGGGTCAGAGATTCCAATGAGACCCGACAATAAGAGCCAATAAAGATGACAAATGGCGAGGGGCAAGAACAGGAAACGCAATACTCCTTTGAACGAATACAGAGTTGAATAGTTCATGCTCTATTGTGAATTGACTTGCGTTTTTTTCATGCAAAACTTGTTTATGTATAGCGTATGGACATCTATTGTAATTTTTTCCCCCTTCCGTTTCATTAACTCAGAACATTTTAAGAAAAGTTACTCAACAATTTTCTGAATGGGTCTGAATACAACTCACCAATTAAGTTAAGGCAAAAAAAACATTTTACTTTAGGAAAGTGCTGAGGGCCTATCCAGGATAGGAAATTAACTGTATTTATGCTGGTAATTGGAGTTTCCTATTGACTTTAGTGAAGTAGTGGGAGGGAGAGATTATAGGCTTAGCTAGTTTCCAAACCTTTCCCAAAGCAGAGAGATTATGATGCAAGTAATCAGTCTTGTCTGAAATGGAGAGAAAAAATCACCATGTTTACGTCCCATTTTTACATTCTTGTGTTAGTAAACAGAACCAAATATCACCGACATGAAAAGGTTCTTAGAATAGCAATATCTAGAATTGGAAAAATATTCATCTTTAACTTACAATATGTGGATACTATGCAATTTAGTTAAAAATTCATATAAGACATCACAGCACAGGTGAAAAATATGTCACAGTGTAAATCAAAAGAGGATGGTCTACAGAGATAGGAGGGATAGGCAAAGAGTAGCTGAGGCGTGGGATGATCATGATCTGTAGTAGTTATTTCTGAAAACACTATGTAGATGTCTGAGTACTATCTACGCAACACGTAACATGTATTATAAAAAAACAATATATTTGTTATCTAACTACTGTGTGCAAAAAATGTAATTTACTGTATTTAGTTTAGTTAAGTAGGATCCCTATTAGGTACTGCACATGCAGCAGCTGCTCTTCCTGGGGTCCATACAAAGCATACAAATACATGACAAAGTACAGAATAGTTACAACACAAGAACAACAAGAGTTATTTATTGGAAAGACACCAAGAGACAACAAAAATACTATTTACACACAATTCATATGTTAATATTTTTTATATACAGTACAGTTAAACTAGATCCTTAGAAAGAGGAAAAGCTTTGATACAATACTTTTTCAAATCTGTTTTTTCAAGCTAAACTTGCTTTTTGCCTGAGTAACCTCTGGTGGCAGAGCATTCCACAAAGACATGGCTCTATACATAACTGAGCTATGCATTAAATCTGTTTTTGTTTTGGGTACAGTGAAGAAACCCATGGTGGCGAGTCTGGTGGGGTATGCATGTCTGTTTGAACTGTATGCAAATAGATTATACAAGTGGTTTGGCAATTTCAGACTAGAATGGAAGTAGTACATTTTCTCCTCAACCTTCAACCATAAAGGTGTATCTGTGTGGGCAGTTAGACCTTGCAAGGCATGGTGCTTTGTTTTGAGCCAGCTGAAGCTTCGTTCGGTCTTTGCTGCGCATTACCATATTACCGCACAGTAAATCAAGATGGGACAAGATCAGAGCCTGAACAACTAGTACAGTTGATCTTTGTGTCAAAAAACGCAGAACAGCTTTGTCAATATGACTTGACCATGATCACTGACCATCCAATGTTACTCCTGGGAGTTCCACTTCTTCAACTCATTCAATGGTCACACCCTTTATGTACTACTCCAGTTGAGGTTTAGATCTAAGAGAATGCTTTGAACCAAATACAATGCTTTTGCTTTAAATGTTCTTCAGACCAGTTTATTCTTAATGACCCATTCTGACACTGTAACTCCTTGCTAAGAGTGTCAGTGAGCTCACTGGTTGTAGGTGCTGATGAGTAGAGTATGCAATCATCAACATGCACAGTCAATTTAACTTCTTCTAGACAAGTGGCAAATCATTTGTTAAAATAGAGAAGTGTAACAGCCCAAGGCAAATACCCTGAGGGACAGCGCACTGTACATATCTGATGTTAGAGAAGCTTCCATTGAAGAATACTCTCTGGGTTATATTGGATAAATAACTCTCCAACCATGTGATAGCAGGTGATGTAAAGCCATAGCAAGTGAGAATCTTCAATATCAGATTATGATCAATAACATCAAAGGCTGCAATGAAATCGAACAATACATCTCCAAAAATCATCTTATTATCCATTTAATTTAGCCAATCATCAGTCATCTGAGTGAGTGCAGTGCTAGTTGAGTGCCCTTCCCTATATGCATGCCGAAAGTCAGTAGTTAACTTGTCCTTTGTTCAAACACAATTTTCTCCAACAGTTTACTACGAACAGGCAGCAAACTCATTGGTCAGCTGTTAGAGCCAGGAAAGGGTGTTTTACTATTGTTAGATAGTGGAATTACTTTAGCTTCCTTCCACGCCTCTGAACACACACACTACTTATGGCTTTGGTTAAAGACATGGCAAATAAGTGTGGAAATACAGTCTTCTACCGCGGCTTATCATTATTGATGGATATCGTTTTTCCACCTCTTCCACATAAACCTGACTAAATTCAAAACATCAATCCATCTCTTTCATTATCAATACACAAATATGATGCTTTACTGTTCAATATTGTCATTTCACTTCTCAGATTGTCCACTTTACTAGTGAAATAGTAATTGAAATGATTGGCTATATCAAAAGGTTTCGTTATAAACGACACATCAACTTCAACGAACGATGGAGATTAATTAGATTTTCTGCTCAAAAAGGTACTCGAAAGTCTTTTTCAATTGGTTTTTATGTCATTTATCTTGTTTTGGTAATTTAATTTCTTATTTTATTTGTTAAAGTTCAGTAAAAAATGTCTCAGTTGACAATATGTCAACCAATTAGCTGAGCAGACTGAATTGTTTGCCACCTTTTTTGAATTATTAATTTGAACCATACAATTATTCAATTCATCATCGATCCAGGGGGCTCCAGGTGACTACCTCATGAAGCTGGTTGAGAGAATGCCAAGAGTGTGCAAAGCTGTCATCAAGGCAAAGGGTGGCTACTTTGAAGAATCTAAAATCTACAGTATTTTGATTTGTTGAACACTTTTTTGGTTACTACATGATTCCATATGTATTATTACATAGTGTATAGTACAAATAAATAAAAACCTTTGAATGAGTAGGTGTGTCCAAACTTTTGACTGGCACTGTATATATACATAATTGTACATACAGTATGATATATTTCAAATATCAATATCTATAATTGTAGATTGATGCCGAGTAACAGTGAAATGTAATACTGGACACAACCATGTTTTGTTGCTGCTCCGTTTGAATTGAAAATGTCTCTTCCCGAAAACAAATAATTAATACCTGGAGAGGTTATAAGCTGTCCGTTTAGGACACAATGAGTGACACACTAACTTGATGAACTTTGCCTGTGCTTTGTTACAGAACGTTCTGCTAGGTCTGCCCGTCATGGTTATCACGTGTCGGAAGAGAGAAAACTCCAGAGCCGGAATCTACTGTGTATTTGTATCTATGGTGGTTGTAATTCAAAAAATGGTTGTGTGGATAGATGTGGTTTAGTGTATCCAATGAAAATGTCCACGACATGTTAATCTTTGAGTACCCAGGGACACGATATGGAGGTGTGTTAGCCATAAGTCCTCTACACCACAGTTTCAGACAGTCTACAATATGTGAATGTGCTGTGCAGGCCAAGTAACCACTTTAGGGCCCCTGTATAACAATTTTGGCACAATGGTTGTGATACAACAGAACATTTTTCTGCACGTAATTAAATATGCATGTGTTGTAGAGATATTGGACAATGGTGGTGTAAACAATTTTGTGCAGAAAAACTCTGTTCTATTACAAAAACATCAGTTGTATCAGAATGATTGTGCTAAATCAGTTGTACAACTTGAGGTCTCTTGGTGTTGGTTGACCTGTATCAGAAGCTCATCAAATATTGCTGATTGATATTAATGGTGAAAAGAGCTGGTCAGACTCACAAATGTCAATACACTGCTGGAGAACGCGATGACCTGAGCACCCTTTCTTGTATAATTAGCCTATTAATTATTCTGTTGTGGGTTAGGTTGAATCTACGTGCATGTTATGGTTCAGGATGAATCTATGTGCATTGTATTTAGGCATAGGGAAAGTACAGAAGATACATGTCTCTGAGGGCAAGAACAATTCCATAAAGGTTGCATAGAAACTACCTGCCTGGTTTAGGGGTTGAGTTACTGTCCAACTGTTCAGTTTCTGTGGGAAGCAAAAAGATGGCTTTCAACGTGGTAGTTGGAGATTGGAATCAGAACAACAGGATGCAGATAGCGGAATCGTATCTCAAGAAGGGAGATCAGAGCCAGACAGCCATCTGGCCCAGCCTGGGTCAACCTACTGAGACATTTATTTTACTGTAGATAAGACTGACTGTGTGTGTCACTATGCTATTTAGTTAGGTGAATAAATCTAGTTTGAGCTTTTCTCTTTTTTCTGTCCGTCTGGGTCTGTATCTGAGTACTGTACCTAGTAAGACATACTGCAGATGGAGCTCTGATGTTTTCTGCTTTCATCACTCAACCACAACCTTTAGAAGACAACCAGGGTTTGTTCTCAAGCCAATGACTCAGGCTTGGCTACATGTCTAGCATACAATGCCCATTTAAGGAGAGTATTGTGAACTCTGTAGCATAGAAAGTATCAGTCCGAATAAAACATGTGCAGATGTCAACAGTCATTGTAATCGGATTTTTCTTGATAATATATATATTTCAAAACCACAAAGCACTTTACTTCCCCCTCAAGACCAGATTTAGAAGAAAAAAACCTCCCAGGGTCAAAGACAAAAGACAGAGGTTTGTCCTCAAAGTCATTAATGACCAACGTGCATGACTGGGACCTCCCTCCCTCCCTGAGCGCACTTCGCTAAGGGTTTGTCTGGAATCAAAAGCTATTACAGCTGCACAGCCTCTGTGGCTGGCGAGACTAAGGATAAGTGACAAGGTTACCCCGGGGACAGTTGACAATAGAGGACAGAGAGCGGGGCAGGAGAGAGAGAGGGCGGGAGGGCCAAAGGGATGTTACCCTGTGAATGAAACTGACTGAGAACTATTCTCCTTTTTTGGTCTCCGTAGTCCACTATGTAAGAGAGATAGTGGCTAAATTGAACTGCTATCCATGGCACGTACTGTATGTACTCCAGAGACTGGTTGTTCCCTACAGGATTAGGTATTAGAAGAGGGGTAAATGAGAGGCAGGTTCAGCTCATTAAATTTAAACCTGAATATTTGACCAAGCCCCTAAATTGTACTGCTCTAATAATTTGTAGCCTCTCAAAAAAAAATCTATATAAACGTAATGTATTGAGCATCATTTTATATTACTCAAGGGTATGTCTAGATTGAAGTAGGCCTATGTGTATGTCCGTCTGAAATCCAATAGCAAGAAAGCTCTTATTTGATTTCAGATGGTGTAACGTGCAGACAGAATATTCCCCAGAACATTGCTGAGCACCAAATAGAACATATTTCCCTCCTTAACTTGGATATTTGCTAGTAACTGAAGAGGCATTTGTTATTGAGCCGAGGTGTGGAATGTATTGATGTGTTTGGCAAACTGTTTTCTATTCTGGTTATTACAATGCGGTTGACTTGGGACATAACATATTCAGGGAGTTGTAAACATACAGTTTGTGTTCATTATAACCTGCTGCAACAACATTATAATGTACTCTCTAAAACAATTACCATGTGCCTCGTCACATAACAGTATGTCAACATGTACACAAACACACTGACAGACACAATCAAACACACACACAATCAAACACACACACACACACACACACTCACTCACGTACACTCACTAAAAACTAGCTATTTTGCAGTGGTGTGCCTGCTCTCAGGGATATACCTGCAGAGGTGGAGTGAGCTGATTATCCCTGTCATAGGAAAGCAGCCTCAACACTTTCTTACCTCTTCCATTACTGTACTATAGCTCTGCAGCTGTGCCTGGGTTACACCTGGGCACATACAGTAGAGTACAGCACTGTACCTACCTGCCTGGGCCCGTATTGACCCATTCACGTCCTTGTACTATATTTAGTACACTATTAACATGCGCCACAGAACAAATTCTGTTTGGTGTAAATGCATGAAGTGTGGTATCAACATAGCTAGTACTAGTGTGTAGACAGGACACATGGCTATTTTAACATTGTCATTATCTATCATACTTGCAGTGTCAATCAAAGTTGGGTTTTTGAGAAAATGTGAAAAAGTCCTTAAAATGACTTCAGCATATGTATTTTGAAATACATTTCAGAATGAAATTGTTTAAAACCTTATAGTATTGTTATTTGACCTGTTCTAAGCCAAATATATGATTAAACTCATTGTCGTTTGTAAACCTACAACCGTTTCGGTATCATACTACAGTATATTTAAGCAATAATGCATGAGGGGCCCATATACCACGGCTAAGGGCTGTTCTTAAGCACGACACGACTCGGAGTGCCTGGATACAGCCCTTAGCCGTGGTATATTGGCCATATACCACAAACCCCCGAGGTGCCATATTGCTATTTTAAACTGGTTACCAACGTAATTAGAGTAGTAAAAAGGAACGTTTTGTCATACCTGTGATATATGGTCTGTTATAAACCAGGTAGTTTGAATACTGGATGCTGATTGGCTAAAACAGCATTTAGCCGTGTGTATGTCAGACTGTATACCATGACTATGACTTTTTGCCTTTTTGCCTTGATATCAATTCACAACGAGCAACAATGTGTTTGTCTGCGTGACTAAAAAGTTGAGGAAAGAAGGGTGCTGCCCACCATGCAGCCGAACACCATCAAACAATCCAAGGCTCTGGACTCTGAAACACCTGAGGGTTTGGTGAACAAAGTGTGGTTTGATTTTCAACTTCATTTTGTGGCAAAGGTGGAACAATGTTCCCAGAGATCTGCAAAATAGCTGGTGCATTGCATATTTACACAAACCACTGCGTCCGAACCATCATGATCCAGAAACTGTCAGATGCCGGACTAGAGGCATGAGAAATAATGTCTGTCAGTGGACACAGATCCGAAAACCTCTCTTTAAAGTTACTGGAGGCCAAATCTGGAAGCGGTGGAACACTGTTCTATCTGACAACACAGCAGCTACCAGTTTCCATTTCCAGCTGCATGGAGCCAACAAACGACAACATGGGCAAGCAAACAACCTACGATAACATGACACAACTTTTTCATTCGTGCACATTAAATGGCAACATTCAGATCAACATGAAAAAATCATTGCCGTGTGTCAGTCACTGTTGAAGTGGTAATAATGCTCGCTTTTTGCATACATTTAATCTAAGTTTGCTAGCTAGCCTGTGGTTATGTTGCATAGCAACCAGTCTAGCAACATGACTTTTGTCCGGACTACTTTTTCTGGCGGAATGTATTTATTGTGAATTTATTTACTAAAGCAACATTTTCAATTTAGGTGGGTCATTCCTAGCCTTTCTGTGTTGGGAAACCGATTATAAAAGCAACAAGGCACCTTGGGGTTTAGTGGTATATTGTCCCATCCTGACCTTAGTTCCTTTTTTTATGTCTCTCTTTTAGGTTGGTCAGGGCGTGAGTTGGGGTGGACATTCTATGTTTTGTTCTATGTTTTGTATTTCTATGTGTTTGGCCTGGTATGGTTCCCAATCAGAGGCAGCTGTCAATCGTTGTCTCTGATTGAGAACGATACTTAGGCAGCGTTGTTTCGCCCTTGAGTTGTGGGTAGTTGTTTTCTGTTTCGTATCTGTACCAGACAGAACTGTTTCGGTTTCGTTCGTTCACATTGTTGTTATTGTATTTTTCAATGTTCTATTAAAATAATTATGAACCCGTACCCCGCTGCAACTTGGTCCTCTCCTCCTTCCACCAACGACAACCGTTACAGAACTACCCATCAAAAAAGGACCAAGCAGCGTGTTAACCTGGAGCAGAGGGCTCTGGACTCCTGGACATGGGACGAGATTTTGGACGGTAAGGGACCCTGGGCACAGGCTGGGGAATATTGCTGCCCCAGGGAAGAGCTGGAGGCAGCTAAAGCCGAGCGATGGCGATATGAGGAGTTAGCACGGCAGCGCAACAGGGACGAGAGGCAGCCCCAAAATGTTCTTAGGGGGGAGAGATTGACCGGGCAGGCACCGTATTATGCGGCGAGGCGCAGGGTGTCCCCAGTGCGCACGCATAGCCCGGTGCACTACATCGCAGCTCCTCGTATCGGCCGGGCTAGAGTGGGCATCGAGCCAGGAGGAATGAAGCCTGCTCAGCGCATCTGGTCTCCAGTGCGTCTCCTCGGCCCGGGTTATATGGCACCAGCCCTACGCATGGTGTCCCCGGTTCACCAGCACAGCCCAGTGCGGTCTGTTCCACCCCGCCGCACTTGCCGGGCTACAGCGGGTATCCAGCCAGGATAGGTTGTGCAGACTCGATGCTCGAGACCTCCAGTGCGCCTCCACGGTCCGGTCCATCCTGTGCCTCCTCCACGCACCAGGCCTCCTGTGGCAGCCCCACGCACCAGGCTGTGTCTCCATCTACTCCCTCCAGGCTCTCCCTCCTGTCCAGCGCTTCCAGAGCCTCCCTCCTGTCTAGAGCCGCCCGTCAGTTAGGAGCCGCCAGAGCCACCCGTCAGTAAGGAGCTGCCAGAGTCGCCTTTCACTCTGGCGCTGCCCGAGCCGCCCGTCAGTCAGGAGCTGCCAGAGTCGCCCGTCAGTCAGGAGCTGCCAGAGCCGCCCGTCAGTCAGGAGAGCCGCCCTTCACTCCGGCGCTGCCAGAGTCGCCCTTCACTCCGGCGCTGCCAGAGTTGCCCTTCACCTTGGTCCGGTCATTTCCCTGACGACGTTCGAGACAGTTTTGATGCCTTCCCTATTATTCTACAATGTAGGAAATAGTAAAAATAAAGAAACTCCAGAATGAGTAGGTGTGTCCAAACTTTTGCCTGGTACTGTATATAAAAACAATATCTAAAGAAACCGACACACACTCTCTCTTTCACACACACAAACACATTATCTTTCACACACACACACACACCCCTAGAGTATGTGCAGTATAAGCAAATCCAATGCAAATCAATGGAGACTAAACAGTGAGTCATTTTACTGGATTTTCCTTATATATAAACAGTATCTAAAGAAATCCACAGACTTACACACACACAACTGGAGTATTTATTTTTAATATCTCCTTGTCCCAGTCTGTAATCACAACATGTTTCAAACTGACCACCATTGTCCCTGTTCCCAAGAGCTCCAAGGTAACCTGGCTAAATTAATATCACCCTGTAGCACTCATATCTGTAATGATGAAGTGCTTTGAAAGGCTGGTCATGACACACATCCACACCATCATCCCAGACACACTATAACCACTCTAATTCGAATATCGCCCCAACAGATCCACAGATCACTCAATCTCAATTGCACTTCACACTGCTCTCTCCTACCTGGACAAGATTGGAAATAACTACGTGAGAAGGCTGTTCATAGAATACAGCTCAGCGTTCAACACCAGACCCCTCCAAGCTCATCACCAAGCTAGGGATCCTGGGACAGAACCCCTACCTCTGCATCTGGACCTGCTGATGCGATGGCCCCAGGTGGTAAGGGTAGACAACAACACCTCTACTACCACACTAACACTCAACAGGGTAGCCCGACAGGGGTGTGTGCTTAGTGCCCTCCTGTACTCCCAGTTCACCCAGAACTGCGTGGCCACGCACGGCTCCCACAACAATGGTGGTAGGCCTGATCACCGACGGTGATGAGTCAGCACACAGGAAGGAGGTCAGAGACCTGGCAGTATGGAGCCAGGACAATAACCTCTCCCTCAACATTCAGTTAGATCAAAGAGCTGATCGTGGACTATATGAGAAAGAGGGGAGATCACGCCCCCATCCACATCGACAGGGCTGTTGTGGAGCGGGTCGAGAGATCCACATGGTTCACACACACCCGTACAGTTGTGAAGAGCTTTCAGGAGGATGAAAGGATTTGGCATGGGCCCTCGGATCCTCAAGAAGTTCTACAGCTGCAACATCGAGAGCATCTTGACTGGCTGCATCACCGCTTGGTATGGCAGATGCCCTTGACCGCAAAGCACTACAGAGTTTGGTGCGGACAGCCAAGTACATCACTGGGGCTGAGTTCCCTGCCATCCAGGACCTATATATCAGGCTGTGTCAGAGGAAGGTCCACAAGCCCACAAGCCATAGACTGTTCACTCTGCTGCCGTCCGGCACAGAGTACCGAAGCATTGGCTCACTAGACTATACATACACACACACCACATGCACACACTGAAGGCAAAGGGTGGCTACTTTGAATAATATAAAATATATTTGGATTTGTTTAACACTTTTTTGGTTACTACATGAATCCATTTGTGTTATTATATTTCATAGTTTTGATCTCTTCACTATTATTTTACAATAGTAGGTTTGTCCAAACTTTTGACTGGTACTGTATATAAAACAAAATCTAAAGAAATCAACACACACACTCCTAGAGTATATTGTACAGTGTAATCAAATTGATGGATGCTCATAGATGAGCCATACCCCACCCTACCATGAGACGTCCATGCACACCCATGTGTGTGTATGTCTGTGGTACAGAGTGAGAGAGAGAGAAAGAGGGAACATAATAATATACTCTAGGAGTGTGTGTGAGTGTATGTGTGGATTTCTTTAGGTATTGTTTTATATATATATATATATATATATATATACACTGCTCAAAAAAATAAAGGGAACACTAAAATAACACATCCTAGATCTGAATTAAATATTCTTATTAAATACTTTTTTCTTTACATAGCTGAATGTGCTGACAACAAAATCACACAAAAATTATCAATGGAAATCAAATGTATCAACCAATGGAGGTCTGGATTTGGAGTCACACTCAAAATTAAAGTGGAAAACCACACTACAGGCTGATCCAACTTTGATGTAATGTCCTTAAAACAAGTCAAAATGAGGCTCAGTAGTGTGTGTGGCCTCCACGTGCGGTCACCACCTGCAGAACCACTCCTTTATTGGGGGTGTCTTGCTAATTGCCTATAATTTCCACCTGTTGTCTATTCCATTTGCACAACAGCATGTGAAATTTATTATTTAAGTGGACAGTTTGATTTCACAGAAATGTGATTGACTTGGAGTTACATTGTGTTGTTTAAGTGTTCCCTTTTGAGCAGTGTATGCACACACACACACACACACCACACACACACACACACACACACAGTTGAAGATGTAATTATTTTTTTTTTAACCTTTATTCAACTAGGCGAGTCTTAAGAACAAATTCTTGTTTTCAATGACGGCCTAGGAACAGTGGGTTAACTACCAGTTCAGAGGCAGAACGACAGATTTGTACCTTTTCAGCTCGAGGATTTGAACTTGCAACCTTCCGTTTACTAATCCAATGCTCTAACCACTATATTGACTTTGTTGTCCTTAAGGCATTTTGCCACAACTTTGGAGGAATGCTTGGGGTCATTGTCCATTTGGAAGACCCATTTGCGACCAATATTTAACTTCCTGACCGATGTCTTGAGATGCTGCTTCAATGTATCCACATAATTTTCCTGCCTCATGATGCCACCTATTTTGTGAAGTGCACCAGTCCCTCCTGCAGCAAAACACCCCCACAACATGATGCTGCCACCCCCATGCTTCACAGTGGGGATGGTGTTCTTCAGATTGTAAGCAGTACTATTTTTCTTTCATCAGACCAAAGGACATGTCTCCAAAAAGTACAATATTTCTCCCCCATGTGCACTTGCAAACCGTAGTCTGGCATTTTTATGGCGGTTTTGGAGCAGTGGCTTCTTCCTTACTGAGCGGCCTTTCAGGTTATGTCGATATTGGACTCATTTTACTGTGGAAATAGATACTTTTGTACCTGTTTCCTCCAGCATCTTCACAAGGTCCTTTGCTGTTGTTCTGGGATTGATTTTCACTTTTCACACCAAAGTACGTTCATCTCTAGGAGACAGAACCCGTCTCCTTCCTGAGCGGTATGGCGGCTGCGTGGTCCCATGGTGTTTATACTTGCGTCCTATTGTTTGTACAGATGAACGTGGTACCTTCAGGCGTTTGGAAATTGCTCCCAAAGATGAACCAGACTTGTAGAGGTCTACAATTTAGAGGTCTTGGCTGATTTCTTTTGATTTTCCCATGATGTCAAGGAAAGAAGCACTGAGTTTGAAGGTAGGCCTCGAAATACATCCACAGGTACACCTTCAATTGACTCAAATGATGTCAATTAGCCTATCAGAAGCTTCTAAAGCCATGACATAATTTTCTGGAATTTTCCAAGCTGTTTAAAGGCACAGTCAAATTAGTGTATGTAAACTCCTGACCCGCTGGAATTGTGATATAGTGAAATATTCTGTCTGTAAACAATTGTTGGAAAAATGACTTGTGTCATGCACAAAGTAGTTGTCCTAGCCGACTTGCCAAAATTACAGTTTGTTAAAAATACATTTGTGGAGTGGTTGAAAAACAAGTTGTAATGACTCCAACATAAGTGTATGTAACTTTCCGACTTCAACTGTATGTATATGTCCAGACAATAACTAAGATTTGAACATGTTTAAGGTCTGAGAAAAAGAGAAAACACTGTAAAATGACTCTCCAATCTTTTTTGGATCTTCTTACAAATTCATATACTCTCGGGGTGTGTGTGTGTGTGAGAGAGAAAGAGCGAGAGGGAGTGTGTGGATTTCTTTAGATATTATTTTATAGATACAGTATATTGATTCAGTCAAAATATATACCAACAATTTTTAAGATTTGAACATTTCACGACTTGATTCATCGTCTTTCCTATTTTGTTGCATTACAACCTGTAATTTAAATTTATTTTTTATTTGGATTTCATTTAACATATACAAAATAGTTCAAATTGGTCAAGTGAAATGAAAAAAATTACATATTTAAAAAAATGTTTTAAAAAAAACGGAAAACGGAAAAGAGTGTGTGGCATATACAGTATGCACTGTATTCACCCCCTTTTCTATGAAGCCCCTACATAAGATCTGGGGCAACCAATTACCAGTAGTCACATAATTAGTTAAATAAAGTCCACCTGTGTGCAATCTAAGTATAACATGACCTGTCACATGATCTCAGTATATATACAACTATTCTGAAAGGCCCTATAGTCTGCAACACAACTAAGCAAGGGGCACCACCAAGCAAGCGGCACCATGAAGACCAACGAGCTCTCCAAACAGCTCAGGGAGAAAGTACAGATCAGGGTTGGGTCATAAAAAAATATCAGACATTTTTTACATCCACGGAGCACCATTAAATCCATTATTAAAAAATGGAAAGAATATGGCTCCACAACAAACCTGCCAAGAGAGGGCTGCCCACCAAAACTCACGGACCAGGCAAGGAAGGCATTAATCAGAGAGGCAACAAAGAGACCAAAGATAACCCTGAAGGAGCTGCAAAGCTCCACAGCGGAGATTGGAGTATCTGTCCTTAGGACCACTTTAAGCCGTACACTCCACAGAGCTGGGCTTTACGGAAGAGTGGCCAGAAAAAAGCCATTGCTTAATGAATAAAATAAGCAAACATGTTTGGTGTTCGCCAAAAGGCATGTGGGAGACTCCCCAAACATATGGAAGAAGGTACTCTGGTCAGATGAGACTAAAATTGAGGTTTTTGGCCATCATGGAAAACGCTATGTTGGTGCAAACCCAACACCTCCCATCACCCCGAGAACACCATCAGCATCATGCTGTGGGGATGTTTTTTTTATCGGCAGGGACTGGGAAACTAGTCAGAATTGAAGGAATGATGGATGGAGCTAAATACAGGGAAATTCATGAAGGGATTCCTGTTTCAGTCTAATAGAGATTTGAGACTGAGACGGAGGTTCACCTTCCAGCAGGACAGTGAACCTAAGCATACTGTTAAAGCAACACTCGATTAGATTAAGGGCAAACGTTTAAATGTCTTGGAATGGCCTAGTCAAAATCCCAGACCTCAATCCAATTGAGAATCTGTAGTATGACTTAAAATTGCTGTACATCAGAGGAACCCATCCAGCTTGAAGGATGGACAAACATTCCTGTGGCTAGATGTGCCAAGCTTATAGAGACATATCCCAAGAGACTTGCAGCTATAATTGCTGCAAAAGGTGGCTCTACAAAGTCTTGAATTTGGGGGGGTAAATAGTTATGCTATATGTTATTCACAATAAAAAATATTCTGCATATTCAAAGTGGTAGGCATGTTGTGTAAATCAAATGATACAAAGATCCCCAAAATCTATTTCAATTCCAGGTTGTAAGTCAACAAACATAGGAAAAATGCCAACGGGGGTGAATACTTACGCAAGCCACTGCAGTACAATATTAAAAAGTCACATTGTATACAAACGCTTTGACTGGTTTAAAACATACCCTAACAAGGAAAAACCCACATCATTTCATGTTTTTGGAACACTTCACGTAATTACGTGAAATTCATGTGGTTATTCCGTAAGGGTATTCAAGGTTTAAAAAGGCATCTAAAGTTTGCAATTTCCACTTTACTTTTTTTGACTTGATTTGCCCTTACAAAAAATATATATAAACCCCTGCAAAAATTCCCATTAATTATAATCCACACAATTTATATTGTCTGTTGCAGCAAGATTATTTTCTTGCTGTGAGAAGCAAGGTCAAAATTAAGATCTGACAGCAAATCTTGATTTGGGACCTATGCAAGTCTCTTGAGCTTTCAGACACATCCTGAATATATTTAATAAAATGTTTTACTTTGACAGTGTGTGTTCTAGTTCAAAATGCTATTTTCCTCTTGTTTTAGATGACCAAAGTACTTCTCATTGACACATACA
Organism: Oncorhynchus nerka; assembly: GCF_034236695.1. Classification (NCBI taxonomy): domain Eukaryota; kingdom Metazoa; phylum Chordata; class Actinopteri; order Salmoniformes; family Salmonidae; genus Oncorhynchus; species Oncorhynchus nerka. The sequence continues at coordinate 86,699,182 of NC_088397.1, forward strand.
CTAAATTACCAAAAGTAATGGTAATTTAATGCTTGTCGAATATCTCATTCCAAAATCCTAGTCATCAATATGGAGTTGGTGCCCCCTTTGCTGCTATAACAGCCTTCACTTTTCTGGGAAGGCTTTCCACTAGATGTTGGAACATTGCTGTGGGGACTTGCTTCCATTCAGCCACAAAGACATTAGTGAGATCGGGCACTGGTGTTGGGCGATCGGCGTTCCAATTCTAACCAAAGGTGTTCGATGGGGTTAAGGATCAGGGCTCTGTGTAAGCCAGTCAAGTTCTTCCACAACATTTCTGTATGGACCTCACTTTGTGCACTTTGGCATTGCCACGCTTAAATGGGAAAGGGCCTTCCCCAAACTGTTGCCACAAAGTTGGAAGCACAGAATGTCTAAAATGTCCCTTCACTGGAACTAAGGGGCCTAGCCCGAAACATGAAAAACAGCCCCAGACCGTTATCCCTCCTCCACAAAACTTTACAGTTGGAACTATGCATTCGGGCAGGTAGGGTTCTCTTGAAATCCATTAAACTCAGATATGTCTGTCAGACTGCTAAATGGTGAAGCGTGATTCATCACTCCAGAGAACGTGTTTCCACAGCTCCACAGACCAATGGCTGCGAGCTTTACACCACTCCATCCGAAGCTTGGCAATGCATATGGTGATCTTGACATTGCTCGGCTGCTCGGCCATGGAAACCCATTTCATTAAGCTCCCAACAGTTCTTGCGCTGACATTGCTTCCAGAGGCAGTTGGAACTCGGTAGTAAGTGTTGCAACTGAGGACAGACGATTTTACACACTAAATTCTACTGTACTCAGCGGTCCCGTTCTGTGAGCTTTGTGGCCTACAACTATGCTGCTGAGCCGTTTTGGCTCCTAGATATTTCCACTTCACAATAACAGCACTTATAGTTGACCTGTGCAGCTCTAGCAGGGCAGAAATTTAACAAACTGACTTGTTGGAAAGGTGGCATCCTATGACGGTGCCAAGTTGAAAGTCACTGAGCTCTTCAGTGAGGCCATTCTACTGCCAATGTTTGTCTAAGGTGATTGTATGGCCGTGTGCTCGATTTTATACACCTGTCAGCAACTGGTGTGGCTGAAATAGCCAAATACATTCATTTGAAGGGGTGTCCACAAACTTTTATATATATATATATATATAGTGTATATGACCTTGAACTACAGAGCATAATTGCAGTAATGATGTGTAACTAGTGAGAGAGAACAGATTATCTTATGATGGATCATGTGAATCCCATCAATCATATTTCCAGGGGCATGGAGGAAGGGGTGTGATTGGCAGACACTTAACCGTGAAATTCAGTTGCAGAGACGTTAAAAGGGATGCACTTTGCCAGAGGGATTGGGGTGAATCCCCCCACCACATTCTCATGCAAATGCATGCACATACAAAACACACACACACACGTGTACACACACACACACACACATACACACAGTGTCACCCTCATCTTCCTACGGAAATTAAAGGCCCAGAATTCAGGTATGGACTCTACCCTGACATGATTATTACATTATTATTAGCTCAATCACGCAGAATCCCCTTCTGTTTCCATGACAACAATGCTGAGTATAAGTCATCAGTGAGTACTTGTTGAGCATTTCACAGTGGATCAACATGGACACAGTTCCACACCAGTGTTATATAACTGCTCAGCATGTTTGTTGTGTAGCTGAAAAAGAATGCAAATGTGACCCTTAGTGGATGCCTCTGTGCTATTTGACTTGACAATTGGCAACATACTGTACCATTTACACCACTAATGAGAAAATGTCTCACTCGCCTGCAGCAAAGCTCAGGGCAGTAATTCCGCACTCCGCCGCCGTAATAATAAGCTTCACAAAGTCCAAATGAAAACTTCAAGTTTCCTTCTAATTAGGATATGTTTTCCAGACAAAAAATAATGTTTCCTGACACTCATTGCCTCCAGCATTGGAGGAGAAGATACTCAGTGGTCTATGCGGATATACAGACTATATATTTAGTAAATTATATGGATTTTTTCAGATCTAGACAGTGGCCCTAGGGGAAATGGTTCAGAGGCTTTGCTCACAGTCAGAAGAAGGAATGGAAGGGGTCACAAGAAGCCAGGACGGACTTAAATGGAGGAAGTGAAAACAAGTTGTACATTATGAGAAGGAGGCAGAGTTGTTAAAAAATAGCTCTCATAAGACTCTCGCCAAGTCTTGAATCGTCTGCAGCACAAATTCACATTTTATTCAGAGCAGAATGAGAGTTGTTCTGGCTCCGCTACGGGCAAAATGAACTCATAAACTTGGCAAGCACAGTGGGCCGCTACCCAGGATTTTATAATCAAAGACATGCATTTTCCCATAAGCCCTGTGAGACAATACTGTATATATTATAATTATACAAACAATAGAATATATCACCAGAAATGCAGTGATAACTTATTGTAAATAAATATATATACAGTACCAATCAAAAGTTTGGACACACCTACTCATTCCAGGGTTTTTCTTTATTTGTAATATTTTCCACATTGTAGAATAATAGTGAAGACATGAAAACTATGAAATAACACATGAAATCATGTAGTAACCAAAAAAGTGTTAAACAAATCAAAATATATTTTATATTTGAGATTCTTAAAACTAGCCACCCTTTGCCTTGATGACAGCTTTGCACACTCTTGGCATTCTCTCAACCAGGTTCACGAGGTAGTCACCTGGAATGCATTTCAAGGCTAGACGTGCCACTAGCGCCCCACCTCGACAACATCCGGTGAAAACACAGAGCGCGAAATTCAAAATACAAAAATCGTAATATTAAACATTCATGAAAATACAAGTGTCTGACATCGTTTAAAAGCTTAACTTCTTGTTAATCCAGCCACTTTGTCAGAATTTAAAAAGGCTTTACAGCGAAAGCATACCATGCGATTATCTGAGGACAGCGCCCGTGTACAAAAGCATTAAAAATATTTTCCAAACCAGCAGAGGCATCACAAAAGTCAGAAATGCATACAAAGGAATCCTAAATTTTACCAACAAACTTTGTCCAAACAAGTCAAACAACGTTTCTAATTAATTCTCAGGTATCCTAATTTGTAAATAAACAATACAATTTAAGACAGAGAATAGTGTGTTCAATACCGGAGATAAATAACTAAGTGTGCACCCTCATCCACGCGAGCCACAAGACTACAGTCAAAATGAGAGAAACCTAGAAGAACTACAAATTCTAGCTAATTTTTTTTTTTTTTAAACAAGCCTGAAACCCTTTCTGAAGATTGCTGACATAGGAACTGCAATCTGGGAGGATTTCCTTTGATTTTCCCATAGACAGCCATTTCAATGCGTGGTCACCTCAACAACAAAATAATTCAGGTTTTCACCTGCCTGTCAGTTCTGTTATACTCACAGACATGATTTTAACAATTTTAAAAACTTCAGAGTGTTTTCTATCCAATACTACCAATTATATGCATACCCTAGCTTCTGGGCCTGAGTAACAGGCAGTTGACTTTGGGCACCTCAGTCACCCTTTTTGGTAAAAGACCAAGTCCATATTAAGCAGAAAACAGCTAAAATAAGAAAAGAGAAATGACAGTCCATCATTACTTTAAGACATGAAGGTCAGTCAATACGGAACATTTCAAAGTTTATTCAAGTGCAGTTGCAAACACCATCAAGCGCTATGATGAAACTGGCTCCCAAAAGGACCGCCAAAGGAAAATTCATTTGAGTTACCAGCGTCAGAAATTGCAACCCAAATAAATGCTTCACAGAATTCAAGTAACAGACACATCTCAAAATCAACTGTTCAGTGGAGAATCCGACCTTCATTGTCGAATTGCTGCAAAGAAACCACTGCTAAAGGACACCAATAAGAAGAAGAGACTTGCTTGGGCCAAGAAACATGAGCAATGTACATTAAACCGGTGGAAATCTGTCCTTTGGTCCAAATTTGAGATTTTTGGTTCCAAATTCTGTGTCTGTGAGACGCAGAGTAGGTGAACGGATGATCTCTGCATGTGTGATTCCCACCGTGAAGCATGGAGCAGGAGGTGTGATGGGGTGGGGGTGCTTTGCTGGTGACAATGTAGGGTGATTCCTTTAGAATTCAAGGCCCACTTAACCAGCATGGCTACCACAGAATTCTGCAGCGATACGCCATCCCATCTGGTTTGCACTTGGCGGGACAATCGTTTGTTTTTCAACAGGACAATGACCCAACACACCTCCAGGCTGTGTAAGGGCTATCTGACCAAGAAGGAGAGTGATGGAGTGCTGCATCAGATGACCTGGCCTCCACAATCACCCGACCTTAACCTCTTCAGTCGACCCTCTAATTTTTTGAACATTTTGTTAAAAATCGCGCAACATTTCAGCGCCCTGCTACTCATGCCAGGAATATAGTACGTTCATATGGTTAGAATGTGTGGATAGGAAACCCTCGGACGTTTTTAAAACTGGTTAAATCACGACTGTGGCTATTACATAACGTGCGTTACATCGGAAAGCGCAGGAAAACCTGATCACAGAAAATGGAAATAAATATCCTTGCGCCACTTCCAGCAATTGTTAACAGTGAGCCGAATTAGATAAGACCGAGCATTCAACTCCCACAGCATCCCCATGTTGTCTAGAGTCTTGTGAATTGAATCATCTTTGATTCTTGGTTGAACCGAAAGAGGGGCACGACTTACCTCCGGTCTCCGCCCAGATCATTCCGGAAGAGCTCTCTCCTGAAATTTTTTCCAAGACGACAGCTAATGATTTCTACTTCGCCTATGGATGATTTTTATCGCTTATTAACGTTTACTAATACCTAAAGTAGCATTACAAACGTATTTCGAAGTGTTTTGTGAAAGTTTATCGTCTACTTTTTGAATTTTAAAAAATGACGTTACGTTGTGAAATCGCTTTTTTTTTCGTTTATCACACAGTCTACATATAACGATATCTTGGCTTTATATGGCCCGATTTAATGGAAATAAAGACCCAATAGTGTTTATGGGACATCTAGGAGTGCCAACAAAGAAGATGGTGAAAGGTAATGACTGTTTTCTATTTTATTGTGCGGTTTGTGTAACGCCGAAATGCTAATTATTTTGTTTACGTCCCCTGCTGTGCTTTTCTGTTGTAGTGTATTGGTGCATGCTATCAGATAATAGCTTCTCATGCTGTCGCCGAAAAGCATTTTAAAAATCTGACTTGTTGCCTGGATTCACAACGAGTGTAGCTTTAATTTGATACCCTGCATGTGTATTTTAATGAACTTTTGAGTTTTAACTAATACTATTAGCATTTAGCGTAGCGCATTTGCATTTCCAGAGCTCTAGTTGGGACGCAAGCGTCCCAAGTAGAGGCAAGAGGTTAACACAATTGAGATGGTTTGGGATGAGTTGGACCGCAGAGTGAAGTAAAAGCAGCCAACAAATGTTCAGCATATGTGGGAACTCCTTCAAGACTGTTGGAAAAGCATTCCAGGTGAAGCTGGTTGAGAGAATGCCAAGAGTGTAGAAAGCTGTCATCAAGGCAAAGGGTGGCTACTTTGAAGAATCTTTTTATTTATTTTTTTTAACACTTTTTTGGTTACTACACGATTCCATACAGTATGTGTTATTCATTGGTTTGATGTCTTCTATTATTCTACAATGTAGAAAATAGTGAAAATAAAGAAAAACCCTGAAATGAGTAGGTTTGTCCAATCTTTTGACTGGTACTGTATATACTGTATATAAATACAACCACAAAAACAGGGACCAAGTAATCTGTAATTTTACTGACAACAGTTAGCTTTTTTTTCAATTAAGAAATCTTAAAAACAGACAGTATAGGCTGTATATTAATAAAAGACATGAACACAGACAGTAGACAGTATATTAACTAAAAGACATGGAGACAGACGGTATAGCCAGTATATTAACTAAAAGACATGGAGACAGACGGTATAGACAGTATATTAACTAAAAGACATGGACACAGACAGTATAGACAGTATATTAACTAAAAGACATGGACACAGACAGTATACAGTATATTAACTAAAAGACATGGACACAGACAGTATACAGTAGACAGTATATTAACTAAAAGACATGGAGACAGACAGTATAGACAGTATATTAACTAAAAGACATGGACACAGACAGTATACAGTATATTAACTAAAAGACATGGACACAGACAGTATACAGTAGACAGTATATTAACTAAAAGACATGGAGACAGACGGTATAGACAGTATATTAACTAAAAGACATGGACACAGACAGTATAGACAGTATATTAACTAAAAGACATGGAGACAGACGGTATAGACAGTATATTAACTAAAAGACATGGAGACAGACAGTATAGACAGTATATTAACTAAAAGACATGGACACAGACAGTATACAGTAGACAGTATATTAACATAAAGACATGGAGACAGACGGTATAGACAGTATATTAACTAAAAGACATGGAGACAGACAGTATAGACAGTATATTAACTAAAAGACATGGACACAGACAGTATAGACAGCATATTAACTAAAAGACATGGACACAGACAGTATAGACAGTATATTAACTAAAAGACATGGAGACAGACAGTATAGACAGTATATTAACTAAAAGACATGGAGACAGACAGTAGACAGTATATTAACTAAAAGACATGGAGACAGACAGTATAGACAGTATATTAACTAAAAGACATGGAGACAGACAGTATAGACAGTATATTAACTTAAAGACATGGACACAGACAGTATACAGTAGACAGTATATTAACTAAAAGACATGGAGACAGACGGTATAGACAGTATATTAACTAAAAGACATGGACACAGACAGTATAGACAGTATATTAACTAAAAGACATGGAGACAGACGGTATAGACAGTATATTAACTAAAAGACATGGACACAGACAGTATACAGTAGACAGTATATTAACTAAAATACATGGACACAGACAGTATACAGTAGACAGTATATTAACTAAAAGACATGGAGACAGACGGTATACAGTAGACAGTATATTAACTAAAAAGACAGTATATTAACTAAAAGACATGGACACAGACAGTATAGACAGTATATTAACTAAAAGACATGGAGACAGACGGTATAGACAGTATATTAACTAAAAGACATGGACACAGACAGTATACAGTAGACAGTATATTAACTAAAATACATGGACACAGACAGTATACAGTAGACAGTATATTAACTAAAAGACATGGACACAGACAGTATAGACAGTATATTAACTAAAAGACATGGAGACAGACAGTATACAGACAGTATATTAACTAAAAGACATGGACACAGACAGTATACAGTAGACAGTATATTAACTAAAAGACATGGAGACAGACAGTATAGACAGTATATTAACTAAAAGACATGGACACAGACAGTAGACAGTATATTAACTAAAAGACATGGACACAGACAGTATACAGTAGACAGTATATTAACTAAAAGACATGGACACAGACAGTATAGACAGTATATTAACTAAAAGACATGGAGACAGACGGTATAGACAGTATATTCACTAAAAGACATGGACACAGACAGTATACAGTAGACAGTATATTAACTAAAAGACATGGAGACAGACAGTATAGACAGTATATTAACTAAAAGACATGGACACAGACAGTAGACAGTATATTAACTAAAAGACATGGAGACAGACAGTATACAGTAGACAGTATATTAACTAAAAGACATGGAGACAGACAGTATACAGTAGACAGTATATTAACTAAAAGACACGGAGACAGACGGTATAGACAGTATATTAACTAAAAGACATGGACACAGACAGTAGACAGTATATTAACTAAAATACATGGAGACAGACGGTATAGACAGTATATTAACTAAAAAAGACATGGACACAGACAGTAGACAGTATATTAACTAAAAGACATGGAGACAGACGGTATAGACAGTATATTAACTAAAAGACATGGAGACAGACAGTATAGACAGTATATTAACTAAAAGACATGGAGACAGACAGTATACAGTAGACAGTATATTAACTAAAAGACATGGACACAGACAGTATACAGTAGACAGTATATTAACTAAAAGACATGGAGACAGACGGTATAGACAGTATATTAACTAAAAGACATGGAAACAGACAGTATACAGTAGACAGTATATTAACTAAAAGACATGGAGACAGACGGTATAGACAGTATATTAACTAAAAGACATGGACACAGACAGTATACAGTATATTAACTAAAAGACATGGAGACAGACGGTATACAGTAGACAGTATATTAACTAAAAGACATGGACACAGACAGTATACAGTATATTAACTAAAAGACATGGAGACAGACGGTATACAGTAGACAGTATATTAACTAAAAGACATGGACACAGACAGTATAGACAGTATATTAACTAAAAGACATGGAGACAGACAGTATAGACAGTATATTAACTAAAAGACATGGAAACAGACAGTATACAGTATATTAACTAAAAGACATGGACACAGACAGTATACAGTAGACAGTATATCAACTAAAAGACACGGAGACAGACGGTATAGACAGTATATTAACTAAAAAACATGGAAACAGACAGTATACAGTATATTAACTAAAAGACATGGACACAGACAGTAGACAGTATATTAACTAAAAGACATGGAGACAGACGGTATAGACAGTATATTAACTAAAAGACATGGAGACAGACAGTATAGACAGTATATTAACTAAAAGACATGGACACAGACAGTATACAGTATATTAACTAAAAGACATGGACACAGACAGTATACAGTAGACAGTATATTAACTAAAAGACATGGAGACAGACGGTATAGACAGTATATTAACTAAAAGACATGGAGACAGACAGTATAGACAGTATATTAACTAAAAGACATGGAGACAGACGGTATAGACAGTATATTAACTAAAAGACATGGAGACAGACAGTATAGACAGTATATTAACTAAAAGACATGGACACAGACAGTATACAGTAGACAGTATATTAACATAAAGACATGGAGACAGACGGTATAGACAGTATATTAACTAAAAGACATGGAGACAGACAGTATAGACAGTATATTAACTAAAAGACATGGACACAGACAGTATAGACAGCATATTAACTAAAAGACATGGACACAGACAGTATAGACAGTATATTAACTAAAAGACATGGAGACAGACAGTATAGACAGTATATTAACTAAAAGACATGGAGACAGACAGTAGACAGTATATTAACTAAAAGACATGGAGACAGACAGTATAGACAGTATATTAACTAAAAGACATGGAGACAGACAGTATAGACAGTATATTAACTAAAAGACATGGACACAGACAGTATACAGTAGACAGTATATTAACTAAAAGACATGGAGACAGATGGTATAGACAGTATATTAACTAAAAGACATGGACACAGACAGTATAGACAGTATATTAACTAAAAGACATGGAGACAGACGGTATAGACAGTATATTAACTAAAAGACATGGACACAGACAGTATACAGTAGACAGTATATTAACTAAAATACATGGACACAGACAGTATACAGTAGACAGTATATTAACTAAAAGACATGGAGACAGACGGTAGACAGTAGTATATTAACTAAAAAAAGACATGGAGACAGACAGTATAGACAGTATATTAACTAAAAGACATGGAGACAGACAGTATAGACAGTATATTAACTAAAAGACATGGACACAGACAGTATACAGTAGACAGTATATTAACTAAAAGACATGGACACAGACAGTATACAGTAGACAGTATATTAACTAAAAGACATGGAGACAGATTAACTAAAAGTATAGACAGTATATTAACTAAAAGACATGGAGACAGACAGTATACAGACAGTATATTAACTAAAAGACATGGACACAGACAGTATACAGTAGACAGTATATTAACTAAAAGACATGGAGACAGACAGTATAGACAGTATATTAACTAAAAGACATGGACACAGACAGTAGACAGTATATTAACTAAAAGACATGGACACAGACAGTATACAGTAGACAGTATATTAACTAAAAGACATGGACACAGACAGTATAGACAGTATATTAACTAAAAGACATAGACAGAGTATATTAACTAAAAGACATGGACACAGACAGTATACAGTAGACAGTATATTAACTAAAAGACATGGAGACAGACAGTATAGACAGTATATTAACTAAAAGACATGGACACAGACAGTAGACAGTATATTAACTAAAAGACATGGAGACAGACAGTATACAGTAGACAGTATATTAACTAAAAGACATGGAGACAGACAGTATACAGTAGACAGTATATTAACTAAAAGACATGGAGACAGACGGTATAGACAGTATATTAACTAAAAGACATGGACACAGACAGTAGACAGTATATTAACTAAAATACATGGAGACAGACGGTATAGACAGTATATTAACTAAAAGACATGGACACAGACAGTAGACAGTATATTAACTAAAAGACATGGAGACAGACGGTATAGACAGTATATTAACTAAAAGACATGGAGACAGACAGTATAGACAGTATATTAACTAAAAGACATGGAGACAGACAGTATACAGTAGACAGTATATTAACTAAAAGACATGGACACAGACAGTATACAGTAGACAGTATATTAACTAAAAGACATGGAGACAGACGGTATAGACAGTATATTAACTAAAAGACATGGAAACAGACAGTATACAGTAGACAGTATATTAACTAAAAGACATGGAGACAGACGGTATAGACAGTATATTAACTAAAAGACATGGACACAGACAGTATACAGTATATTAACTAAAAGACATGGAGACAGACGGTATACAGTAGACAGTATATTAACTAAAAGACATGGACACAGACAGTATACAGTATATTAACTAAAAGACATGGAGACAGACGGTATACAGTAGACAGTATATTAACTAAAAGACATGGACACAGACAGTATAGACAGTATATTAACTAAAAGACATGGAGACAGACAGTATAGACAGTATATTAACTAAAAGACATGGAAACAGACAGTATACAGTATATTAACTAAAAGACATGGACACAGACAGTATACAGTAGACAGTATATTCAACTAAAAGACATGGAGACAGACGGTATAGACAGTATATTAACTAAAAACATGGAAACAGACAGTATACAGTATATTAACTAAAAGACATGGACACAGACAGTAGACAGTATATTAACTAAAAGACATGGAGACAGACAGTATAGACAGTATATTAACTAAAAGACATGGAGACAGACAGTATAGACAGTATATTAACTAAAAGACATGGACACAGACAGTATAGACAGTATATTAACTAAAAGACATGGACACAGACAGTATACAGTAGACAGTATATTAACTAAAAGACATGGAGACAGACGGTATAGACAGTATATTAACTAAAAGACATGGAGACAGACAGTATAGACAGTATATTAACTAAAAGACATGGAGACAGACGGTATAGACAGTATATTAACTAAAAGACATGGAGACAGACAGTATAGACAGTATATTAACTAAAAGACATGGACACAGACAGTATACAGTAGACAGTATATTAACTAAAAGACATGGAGACAGACGGTATAGACAGTATATTAACTAAAAGACATGGAGACAGACAGTATAGACAGTATATTAACTAAAAGACATGGAGACAGACAGTATAGACAGTATATTAACTAAAAGACATGGACACAGACAGTATAGACAGTATATTAACTAAAAGACATGGAGACAGACAGTATAGACAGTATATTAACTAAAAGACATGGAGACAGACAGTAGACAGTATATTAACTAAAAGACATGGAGACAGACAGTATAGACAGTATATTAACTAAAAGACATGGAGACAGACAGTATAGACAGTATATTAACTAAAAGACATGGACACAGACAGTATACAGTAGACAGTATATTAACTAAAAGACATGGAGACAGATGGTATAGACAGTATATTAACTAAAAGACATGGACACAGACAGTATAGACAGTATATTAACTAAAAGACATGGAGACAGACGGTATAGACAGTATATTAACTAAAAGACATGGACACAGACAGTATACAGTAGACAGTATATTAACTAAAATACATGGACACAGACAGTATACAGTAGACAGTATATTAACTAAAAGACATGGAGACAGACGGTATACAGTAGACAGTATATTAACTAAAAGACATGGACACAGACAGTATAGACAGTATATTAACTAAAAGACATGGAGACAGACGGTATAGACAGTATATTAACTAAAAGACATGGACACAGACAGTATACAGTATACAGTATATTAACTAAAAGACATGGACACAGACAGTATACAGTAGACAGTATATTAACTAAAAGACATGGAGACAGACGGTATAGACAGTATATTAACTAAAAGACATGAAGACAGACAGTATACAGTAGACAGCATATTAACTACAAGACATGGACACAGACAGTATACAGTAGACAGTATATTAACTAAAAGACATGGACACAGACAGTATACAGTAGACAGTATATTAACTAAAAGACATGGAGACAGACGGTATAGACAGTATATTAACTAAAAGACATGGACACAGACAGTATAGACACTATATTAACTAAAAGACATGGACACAGACAGTATACAGTAGACAGTATATTAACTAAAAGACATGGAGACAGACGGTATACAGTAGACAGTATATTAACTAAAAGACATGGACACAGACAGTATACAGTAGACATTATATTTAAAAGAATGGAAACAGAAATACAGTAGACAGTATATTAACTAAAAGACATGGACACAGACAGTATACAGTAGACAGTATATTAACTGAAAGACATGGACACAGACAGTATACAGTAGACAGTATATTAACTAAAAGACATGGAAACAGACGGTATACAGCAGACAGTATATTAACTAAAAGACATGGAGACAGACGGTATAGACAGTATATTAACTAAAAGACATGGAGACAGACGGTATAGACAGTATATTAACTAAAAGACATGGACACAGACAGTATACAGTAGACAGTATATTAACTAAAAGACATGGAGACAGACAGTATAGACAGTATATTAACTAAAAGACATGGACACAGACAGTATAGACAGTATATTAACTAAAAGACATGGAGGAGACAGACAGTATATTAACTAAAAGACATGGAGACAGACAGTATACAGTAGACAGTATATTAACTAAAAGACATGGAGACAGACAGTATACAGTAGACAGTATATTAACTAAAAGACATGGAGACAGACAGTATAGACAGTATATTAACTAAAAGACATGGACACAGACAGTAGACAGTATATTAACTAAAAGACATGGAGACAGACAGTATACAGTAGACAGTATATTAACTAAAAGACATGGAGACAGACAGTATACAGTAGACAGTATATTAACTAAAAGACACGGAGACAGACGGTATAGACAGTATATTAACTAAAAGACATGGACACAGACAGTAGACAGTATATTAACTAAAATACATGGAGACAGACGGTATAGACAGTATATTAACTAAAAGACATGGACACAGACAGTAGACAGTATATTAACTAAAAGACATGGAGACAGACGGTATAGACAGTATATTAACTAAAAGACATGGAGACAGACAGTATAGACAGTATATTAACTAAAAGACATGGAGACAGACAGTATACAGTAGACAGTATATTAACTAAAAGACATGGACACAGACAGTATACAGTAGACAGTATATTAACTAAAAGACATGGAGACAGACGGTATAGACAGTATATTAACTAAAAGACATGGAAACAGACAGTATACAGTAGACAGTATATTAACTAAAAGACATGGAGACAGACGGTATAGACAGTATATTAACTAAAAGACATGGACACAGACAGTATACAGTATATTAACTAAAAGACATGGAGACAGACGGTATACGTAGACAGTATATTAACTAAAAGACATGGACACAGACAGTATAGACAGTATATTAACTAAAAGACATGGAGACAGACAGTATAGACAGTATATTAACTATGGAAACAGACAGTATACAGTATATTAACTAAAAGACATGGACACAGACAGTATAGACAGTATATTAACTAAAAGACATGGAGACAGACAGTATAGACAGTATATTAACTAAAAGACATGGAAACAGACAGTATACAGTAAAAGACATGGACACAGACAGTAGACAGTATATTAACTAAAAGACATGGAGACAGACAGACAGTATATTAACTAAAAGACATGGAGACAGACAGTATAGACAGTATATTAACTAAAAGACATGGAGACAGACAGTATACAGTATATTAACTAAAAGACATGGACACAGACAGTATACAGTAGACAGTATATTAACTAAAAGACATGGAGACAGACGGTATAGACAGTATATTAACTAAAAGACATGGAGACAGACAGTATAGACAGTATATTAACTAAAAGACATGGAGACAGACGGTATAGACAGTATATTAACTAAAAGACATGGAGACAGACAGTATAGACAGTATATTAACTAAAAGACATGGACACAGACAGTATACAGTAGACAGTATATTAACTAAAAGACATGGAGACAGACGGTATACAGTAGACAGTATATTAACTAAAAGACATGGACACAGACAGTATAGACAGTATATTAACTAAAAGACATGGAGACAGACGGTATAGACAGTATATTAACTAAAAGACATGGACACAGACAGTATACAGTATACAGTATATTAACTAAAAGACATGGACACAGACAGTATACAGTAGACAGTATATTAACTAAAAGACATGGAGACAGACGGTATAGACAGTATATTAACTAAAAGACATGAAGACAGACAGTATACAGTAGACAGCATATTAACTACAAGACATGGACACAGACAGTATACAGTAGACAGTATATTAACTAAAAGACATGGACACAGACAGTATACAGTAGACAGTATATTAACTAAAAGACATGGAGACAGACGGTATAGACAGTATATTAACTAAAAGACATGGACACAGACAGTATAGACACTATATTAACTAAAAGACATGGACACAGACAGTATACAGTAGACAGTATATTAACTAAAAGACATGGAGACAGACGGTATACAGTAGACAGTATATTAATTAAAAGACATGGACACAGACAGTATACAGTAGACATTATATTAACTAAAAGACATGGAAACAGACGGTATACAGTAGACAGTATATTAACTAAAAGACATGGACACAGACAGTATACAGTAGACAGTATATTAACTGAAAGACATGGACACAGACAGTATACAGTAGACAGTATATTAACTAAAAGACATGGAAACAGACGGTATACAGCAGACAGTATATTAACTAAAAGACATGGAGACAGACGGTATAGACAGTATATTAACTAAAAGACATGGAGACAGACGGTATAGACAGTATATTAACTAAAAGACATGGACACAGACAGTATACAGTAGACAGTATATTAACTAAAAGACATGGAGACAGACAGTATAGACAGTATATTAACTAAAAGACATGGACACAGACAGTATAGACAGTATATTAACTAAAAGACATGGAGACAGACGGTATAGACAGTATATTCACTAAAAGACATGGACACAGACAGTATACAGTAGACAGTATATTAACTAAAAGACATGGAGACAGACAGTATAGACAGTATATTAACTAAAAGACATGGACACAGACAGTAGACAGTATATTAACTAAAAGACATGGAGACAGACAGTATACAGTAGACAGTATATTAACTAAAAGACATGGAGACAGACAGTATACAGTAGACAGTATATTAACTAAAAGACACGGAGACAGACGGTATAGACAGTATATTAACTAAAAGACATGGACACAGACAGTAGACAGTATATTAACTAAAATACATGGAGACAGACGGTATAGACAGTATATTAACTAAAAGACATGGACACAGACAGTAGACAGTATATTAACTAAAAGACATGGAGACAGACGGTATAGACAGTATATTAACTAAAAGACATGGAGACAGACAGTATAGACAGTATATTAACTAAAAGACATGGAGACAGACAGTATACAGTAGACAGTATATTAACTAAAAGACATGGACACAGACAGTATACAGTAGACAGTATATTAACTAAAAGACATGGAGACAGACGGTATAGACAGTATATTAACTAAAAGACATGGAAACAGACAGTATACAGTAGACAGTATATTAACTAAAAGACATGGAGACAGACGGTATAGACAGTATATTAACTAAAAGACATGGACACAGACAGTATACAGTATATTAACTAAAAGACATGGAGACAGACGGTATACAGTAGACAGTATATTAACTAAAAGACATGGACACAGACAGTATACAGTATATTAACTAAAAGACATGGAGACAGACGGTATACAGTAGACAGTATATTAACTAAAAGACATGGACACAGACAGTATAGACAGTATATTAACTAAAAGACATGGAGACAGACGGTATAGACAGTATATTAACTAAAAGACATGGACACAGACAGTATACAGTATACAGTATATTAACTAAAAGACATGGACACAGACAGTATACAGTAGACAGTATATTAACTAAAAGACATGGAGACAGACGGTATAGACAGTATATTAACTAAAAGACATGAAGACAGACAGTATACAGTAGACAGCATATTAACTACAAGACATGGACACAGACAGTATACAGTAGACAGTATATTAACTAAAAGACATGGAGACAGACGGTATAGACAGTATATTAACTAAAAGACATGGACACAGACAGTATAGACACTATATTAACTAAAATACATGGACACAGACAGTATACAGTAGACAGTATATTAACTAAAAGACATGGAGACAGACAGTATACAGTAGACAGTATATTAACTAAAAGACATGGATGTAGACATTATATTAACTAAAACAGACAGACGGTATACAGTAGACAGTATATTAACTAAAAGACATGGACACAGACAGTATACAGTAGACAGTATATTAACTAAAAGACATGGAAACAGACGGTATACAGTAGACAGTATATTAACTAAAAGACATGGACACAGACAGTATACAGTAGACAGTATATTAACTGAAAGACATGGACACAGACAGTATAGACAGTATATTAACTAAAAGACATGGAGACAGACGGTATAGACAGTATATTAACTAAAAGACATGGACACAGACAGTATACAGTAGACAGTATATTAACTAAAAGACATGGAGACAGACGGTATAGACAGTATATTAACTAAAAGACATGGACACAGACAGTATACAGTAGACAGTATATTAACTAAAAGACATGGAGACAGACAGTATAGACAGTATATTAACTAAAAGACATGGACACAGACAGTATAGACAGTATATTAACTAAAAGACATGGAGACAGACGGTATAGACAGTATATTCACTAAAAGACATGGACACAGACAGTATACAGTAGACAGTATATTAACTAAAAGACATGGAGACAGACAGTATAGACAGTATATTAACTAAAAGACATGGACACAGACAGTAGACAGTATATTAACTAAAAGACATGGAGACAGACAGTATACAGTAGACAGTATATTAACTAAAAGACATGGAGACAGACAGTATACAGTAGACAGTATATTAACTAAAAGACACGGAGACAGACGGTATAGACAGTATATTAACTAAAAGACATGGACACAGACAGTAGACAGTATATTAACTAAAATACATGGAGACAGACGGTATAGACAGTATATTAACTAAAAGACATGGACACAGACAGTAGACAGTATATTAACTAAAAGACATGGAGACAGACGGTATAGACAGTATATTAACTAAAAGACATGGAGACAGACAGTATAGACAGTATATTAACTAAAAGACATGGAGACAGACAGTATACAGTAGACAGTATATTAACTAAAAGACATGGACACAGACAGTATACAGTAGACAGTATATTAACTAAAAGACATGGAGACAGACGGTATAGACAGTATATTAACTAAAAGACATGGAAACAGACAGTATACAGTAGACAGTATATTAACTAAAAGACATGGAGACAGACGGTATAGACAGTATATTAACTAAAAGACATGGACACAGACAGTATACAGTATATTAACTAAAAGACATGGAGACAGACGGTATACAGTAGACAGTATATTAACTAAAAGACATGGACACAGACAGTATACAGTATATTAACTAAAAGACATGGAGACAGACGGTATACAGTAGACAGTATATTAACTAAAAGACATGGACACAGACAGTATAGACAGTATATTAACTAAAAGACATGGAGACAGACAGTATAGACAGTATATTAACTAAAAGACATGGAAACAGACAGTATACAGTATATTAACTAAAAGACATGGACACAGACAGTATACAGTAGACAGTATATTAACTAAAAGACAAGTAGACAGACGGTATAGACATGATATTAACTAAAAAACATGGAAACAGGCAGTATACAGTATATTAACTAAAAGACATGGACACAGACAGTAGACAGTATATTAACTAAAAGACATGGAGACAGACGGTATAGACAGTATATTAACTAAAAGACATGGAAACAGACAGTAGACAGTATATTAACTAAAAGACATGGACACAGACAGTATAGACAGTATATTAACTAAAAGACATGGACATAGACAGTATACAGTAGACAGTATATTAACTAAAAGACATGGAGACAGACGGTATAGACAGTATATTAACTAAAAGACATGGAAACAGACAGTATACAGTAGACAGTATATTAACTAAAAGACATGGAGACAGACGGTATAGACAGTATATTAACTAAAAGACATGGAAACAGACAGTATACAGTATATTAACTAAAAGACATGGAGACAGACGGTATACAGTAGACAGTATATTAACTAAAAGACATGGAGACAGACGGTATACAGTAGACAGTATATTAACTAAAAGACATGGACACAGACAGTATACAGTAGACAGTATATTAACTAAAAGACATGGAAACAGACGGTATACAGTAGACAGTATATTAACTAAAAGACATGGACACAGACAGTATACAGTAGACAGTATATTAACTGAAAGACATGGACACAGACAGTATACAGTAGACAGTATATTAACTAAAAGACATGGAAACAGACGGTATACAGTAGACAGTATATTAACTAAAAGACATGGAGACAGACGGTATAGACAGTATATTAACTAAAAGACATGGAGACAGACGGTATAGACAGTATATTAACTAAAAGACATGGAGACAGACGGTATAGACAGTATATTAACTAAAAGACATGGAGACAGACGGTATACAGTAGACAGTATATTAACTAAAAGACATGGACACAGACAGTATACAGTAGACTGTATATTAACTAAAAGACATGGAAACAGACGGTATAGACAGTATATTAACTAAAAGACATGGAGACAGACAGTATAGACAGCATATTAACTAAAAGACATGGAGACAGACAGTATACAGTAGACAGTATATTAACTAAAAGACATGGAGAAAGACGGTATAGACAGTATATTAACTAAAAGACATGGAGACAGACAGTATAGCCAGTATATTAACTAAAAGACATGGAGACAGACGGTATAGACAGTATATTAACTAAAAGACATGGACACAGACAGTATACAGTAGACTGTATATTAACTAAAAGACATGGAAACAGACGGTATAGACAGTATATTAACTAAAAGACATGGAGACAGACAGTATAGACAGCATATTAACTAAAAGACATGGAGACAGACAGTATACAGTAGACAGTATATTAACTAAAAGACATGGAGACAGACAGTATAGACAGTATATTACCTAAAAGACATGGAGACAGACAGTATACAGTAGACAGTATATTAACTAAAAGACATGGACACAGACAGTATACAGTAGACAGTATATTAACTAAAAGACATGGAGACAGACAGTATACAGTAGACAGTATATTAACTAAAAGACATGGAGACAGACAGTATAGACAGCATATTAACTAAAAGACATGGAAACAGACAGTATACAGTAGACAGTATATTAACTAAAAGACATGGAGACAGACGGTATAGACAGTATATTAACTAAAAGACATGGAGACAGACAGTATAGACAGTATATTAACTAAAAGACATGGACACAGACAGTATACAGTATATTAACTAAAATACATGGAGACAGACGGTATACAGTAGACAGTATATTAACTAAAAGACATGGACACAGACAGTATACAGTATATTAACTAAAAGACATGGAGACAGACGGTATACAGTAGACAGTATATTAACTAAAAGACATGGACACAGACAGTATAGACAGTATATTAACTAAAAGACATGGAGACAGACAGTATAGACAGTATATTAACTAAAAGACATGGAAACAGACAGTATACAGTATATTAACTAAAAGACATGGACACAGACAGTATACAGTAGACAGTATATTAACTAAAAGACATGGAGACAGACGGTATAGACAGTATATTAACTAAAAGACATGGAAACAGACAGTATACAGTATATTAACTAAAAGACATGGACACAGACAGTAGACAGTATATTAACTAAAAGACATGGAGACAGACGGTATACAGTAGACAGTATATTAACTAAAAGACATGGAGACAGACGGTATACAGTAGACAGTATATTAACTAAAAGACAAGGACACAGACAGTATACAGTAGACAGTATAATAACTAAAAGACATGGAAACAGACGGTATACAGTAGACAGTATATTAACTAAAAGACATGGACACAGACAGTATACAGTAGATAGTATATTAACTGAAAGACATGGACACAGACAGTATACAGTAGACAGTATATTAACTAAAAGACATGGAAACAGACGGTATACAGTAGACAGTATATTAACTAAAAGACATGGAGACAGACGGTATAGACAGTATATTAACTAAAAGACATGGAGACAGACGGTATAGACAGTATATTAACTAAAAGACATGGAGACAGACGGTATAGACAGTATATTAACTAAAAGACATGGAGACAGACGGTATACAGTAGACAGTATATTAACTAAAAGACATGGACACAGACAGTATACAGTAGACAGTATATTAACTAAAAGACATGGACATAGACAGTATACAGTATATTAACTAAAAGACATGGAGACAGACAGTATAGACAGTATATTAACTAAAAGACATGGACACAGACAGTATACAGTAGACAGTATATTAACTAAAAGACATGGACACAGACAGTATACAGTAGACAGTATATTAACTGAAAGACATGGAGACAGACAGTATACAGTAGACAGTATATTAACTAAAAGACATGGAAACAGACGGTATACAGCAGACAGTATATTAACTAAAAGACATGGAGACAGACGGTATAGACAGTATATTAACTAAAAGACATGGAGACAGACGGTATAGACAGTATATTAACTAAAAGACATGGACACAGACAGTATACAGTAGACAGTATATTAACTAAAAGACATGGAGACAGACAGTATAGACAGTATATTAACTAAACGACATGGAGACAGACAGTATAGACAGTATATTAACTAAAAGACATGGAGACAGACGGAATAGACAGTATATTAACTAAAAGACATGGACACAGACAGTATACAGTAGACAGTATATTAACTAAAAGACATGGAGACAGACAGTATAGACAGTATATTAACTAAAAGACATGGAAACAGACAGTAGACAGTATGGAGACAGACAGTATACAGTAGACAGTATATTAACTAAAAGACATGGAGACAGACAGTATACAGTAGACAGTATATTAACTAAAAGACATGGAGACAGACGGTATAGACAGTATATTAACTAAAAGACATGGACACAGACAGTAGACAGTATATTAACTAAAAGACATGGAGACAGACGGTATAGACAGTATATTAACTAAAAGACATGGAGACAGACGGTATACAGTAGACAGTATATTAACTAAAAGACATGGACACAGACAGTATACAGTAGACAGTATATTAACTAAAAGACATGGACACAGACAGTATAGACAGTATATTAACTAAAAGACATGGACACAGACAGTATACAGTAGACAGTATATTAACTAAAAGACATGGAGACAGACGGTATAGACAGTATATTAACTAAAAGACATGAAGACAGACAGTATATTAACTAAAAACATGGAAAGACAGTATAGACAGTATATTAACTAAAAGACAGACAGTATACAGTAGACAGTATATTAACTAAAAGACATGGAAACAGAGTATACAGTAGACAGTATATTAACTAAAAGACATGGAGACAGACGGTATAGACAGTATATTAACTAAAAGACATGGAGACAGACGGTATAGACAGTATATTAACTAAAAGACATGGAGACAGACGGTATAGACAGTATATTAACTAAAAGACATGGAGACAGACGGTATACAGTAGACAGTATATTAACTAAAAGACATGGACACAGACAGTATACAGACAGTATATTAACTAAAAGACATGGACATAGACAGTAGACAGTATATTAACTAAAAGACATGGAGACAGACAGTATAGACAGTATATTAACTAAAAGACATGGAGACAGACAGTATACAGTAGACAGTATATTAACTAAAAGACATGGACACAGAAGTATACATGGAAAGACATGGAGACAGACAGTATAGACAGTATATTAACTAAAAGACATGGAAACAGACAGTATACAGCAGACAGTATATTAACTAAAAGACATGGAGACAGACGGTATAGACAGTATATTAACTAAAAGACATGGAGACAGACGGTATAGACAGTATATTAACTAAAAGACATGGACACAGACAGTATACAGTAGACAGTATATTAACTAAAAGACATGGAGACAGACAGTATAGACAGTATATTAACTAAACGACATGGAGACAGACAGTATAGACAGTATATTAACTAAAAGACATGGAGACAGACGGAATAGACAGTATATTAACTAAAAGACATGGACACAGACAGTATACAGTAGACAGTATATTAACTAAAAGACATGGAAACAGACAGTAGACAGTATATTAACTAAAAGACATGGAGACAGACAGTATACAGTAGACAGTATATTAACTAAAAGACATGGAGACAGACAGTATACAGTAGACAGTATATTAACTAAAAGACATGGAGACAGACGGTATAGACAGTATATTAACTAAAAGACATGGACACAGACAGTAGACAGTATATTAACTAAAAGACATGGAGACAGACGGTATAGACAGTATATTAACTAAAAGACATGGAGACAGACGGTATACAGTAGACAGTATATTAACTAAAAGACATGGACACAGACAGTATACAGTAGACAGTATATTAACTAAAAGACATGGACACAGACAGTATAGACAGTATATTAACTAAAAGACATGGACACAGACAGTATACAGTAGACAGTATATTAACTAAAAGACATGGAGACAGACGGTATAGACAGTATATTAACTAAAAGACATGAAGACAGACAGTATAGACATTATATTAACTAAAAGACATGGACACAGACAGTATAGACAGTATATTAACTAAAAGACATGAAGACCGACAGTATACAGTAGACAGTATATTAACTAAAAGACATGGAGACAGACGGTATACAGTAGACAGTATATTAACTAAAAGACATGGACACAGACAGTATACAGTAGACAGTATATTAACTAAAAGACATGGAAACAGACGGTATACAGTAGACAGTATATTAACTAAAAGACATGGACACAGACAGTATACAGTAGACAGTATATTAACTGAAAGACATGGACACAGACAGTATACAGTAGACAGTATATTAACTAAAAGACATGGAAACAGACGGTATACAGCAGACAGTATATTAACTAAAAGACATGGAGACAGACGGTATAGACAGTATATTAACTAAAAGACATGGAGACAGACGGTATAGACAGTATATTAACTAAAAGACAAGAACACAGACAGTATACAGTAGACAGTATATTAACTAAAAGACATGGAGACAGACAGTATAGACAGTATATTAACTAAAAGACATGGACACAGACAGTAGACAGTATATTAACTAAAAGTCATGGAGACAGACAGTATACAGTAGACAGTATATTAACTAAAAGACATGGAGACAGAAGGTATAGACAGTATATTAACTAAAAGACATGGACACAGACAGTAGACAGTATATTAACTAAAAGACATGGAGACAGACAGTATACAGTAGACAGTATATTAACTAAAAGACATGGAAACAGACGGTATACAGCAGACAGTATATTAACTAAAAGACATGGAGACAGACGGTATAGACAGTATATTAACTAAAAGACATGGAGACAGACGGTATAGACAGTATATTAACTAAAAGACAAGAACACAGACAGTATACAGTAGACAGTATATTAACTAAAAGACATGGAGACAGACAGTATAGACAGTATATTAACTAAAAGACATGGACACAGACAGTAGACAGTATATTAACTAAAAGTCATGGAGACAGACAGTATACAGTAGACAGTATATTAACTAAAAGACATGGAGACAGACGGTATAGACAGTATATTAACTAAAAGACATGGACACAGACAGTAGACAGTATATTAACTAAAATACATGGAGACAGACGGTATAGACAGTATATTAACTAAAAGACATGGACACAGACAGTAGACAGTATATTAACTAAAAGACATGGAGACAGACGGTATAGACAGTATATTAACTAAAAGACATGGAGACAGACAGTATAGACAGTATATTAACTAAAAGACATGGAGACAGACAGTATACAGTAGACAGTATATTAACTAAAAGACATGGACACAGACAGTATACAGTAGACAGTATATTAACTAAAAGACATGGAGACAGACGGTATAGACAGTATATTAACTAAAAGACAAGAACACAGACAGTATACAGTAGACAGTATATTCACTAAAAGACATGGAGACAGACAGTATAGACAGTATATTAACTAAAAGACATGGACACAGACAGTAGACAGTATATTAACTAAAAGACATGGAGACAGACAGTATACAGTAGACAGTATATTAACTAAAAGACATGGAGACAGACGGTATAGAGTAGATAGTATATTAACTAAAAGACATGGACACAGACAGTAGACAGTATATTAACTAAAAGACATGGAGACAGACAGTATACAGTAGACAGTATATTAACTAAAAGACATGGAGACAGACGGTATAGACAGTATATTAACTAAAAGACATGGACACAGACAGTATAGACAGCATATTAACTAAAAGACATGGAAACAGACAGTATACAGTAGACAGTATATTAACTAAAAGACATGGAGACAGACGGTATAGACAGTATATTAACTAAAAGACATGAAGACAGACAGTATAGACAGTATATTAACTAAAAGACATGGACACAGACAGTATAGACAGCATATTAACTAAAAGACATGGAAACAGACAGTATACAGTAGACAGTATATTAACTAAAAGACATGGAGACAGACGGTATAGACAGTATATTAACTAAAAGACATGGAGACAGACAGTATAGACAGTATATTAACTAAAAGACATGGACACAGACAGTATACAGTATATTAACTAAAAGACATGGAGACAGACGGTATACAGTAGACAGTATATTAACTAAAAGACATGGACACAGACAGTATACAGTATATTAACTAAAAGACATGGAGACAGACGGTATACAGTAGACAGTATATTAACTAAAAGACATGGACACAGACAGTATAGACAGTATATTAACTAAAAGACATGGAGACAGACGGTATACAGTAGACAGTATATTAACTAAAAGACATGGAAACAGACGGTATACAGCAGACAGTATATTAACTAAAAGACATGGAGACAGACGGTATAGACAGTATATTAACTAAAAGACATGGAGACAGACGGTATAGACAGTATATTAACTAAAAGACAAGAACACAGACAGTATACAGTAGACAGTATATTAACTAAAAGACATGGAGACAGACAGTATAGACAGTATATTAACTAAAAGACATGGACACAGACAGTAGACAGTATATTAACTAAAAGTCATGGAGACAGACAGTATACAGTAGACAGTATATTAACTAAAAGACATGGAGACAGACGGTATAGACAGTATATTAACTAAAAGACATGGACACAGACAGTAGACAGTATATTAACTAAAATACATGGAGACAGACGGTATAGACAGTATATTAACTAAAAGACATGGACACAGACAGTAGACAGTATATTAACTAAAAGACATGGAGACAGACGGTATAGACAGTATATTAACTAAAAGACATGGAGACAGACAGTATAGACAGTATATTAACTAAAAGACATGGAGACAGACAGTATACAGTAGACAGTATATTAACTAAAAGACATGGACACAGACAGTATACAGTAGACAGTATATTAACTAAAAGACATGGAGACAGACGGTATAGACAGTATATTAACTAAAAGACAAGAACACAGACAGTATACAGTAGACAGTATATTCACTAAAAGACATGGAGACAGACAGTATAGACAGTATATTAACTAAAAGACATGGACACAGACAGTAGACAGTATATTAACTAAAAGACATGGAGACAGACAGTATACAGTAGACAGTATATTAACTAAAAGACATGGAGACAGACGGTATAGAGTAGATAGTATATTAACTAAAAGACATGGACACAGACAGTAGACAGTATATTAACTAAAAGACATGGAGACAGACAGTATACAGTAGACAGTATATTAACTAAAAGACATGGAGACAGACGGTATAGACAGTATATTAACTAAAAGACATGGACACAGACAGTATAGACAGCATATTAACTAAAAGACATGGAAACAGACAGTATACAGTAGACAGTATATTAACTAAAAGACATGGAGACAGACGGTATAGACAGTATATTAACTAAAAGACATGAAGACAGACAGTATAGACAGTATATTAACTAAAAGACATGGACACAGACAGTATAGACAGCATATTAACTAAAAGACATGGAAACAGACAGTATACAGTAGACAGTATATTAACTAAAAGACATGGAGACAGACGGTATAGACAGTATATTAACTAAAAGACATGGAGACAGACAGTATAGACAGTATATTAACTAAAAGACATGGACACAGACAGTATACAGTATATTAACTAAAAGACATGGAGACAGACGGTATACAGTAGACAGTATATTAACTAAAAGACATGGACACAGACAGTATACAGTATATTAACTAAAAGACATGGAGACAGACGGTATACAGTAGACAGTATATTAACTAAAAGACATGGACACAGACAGTATAGACAGTATATTAACTAAAAGACATGGAGACAGACAGTATAGACAGTATATTAACTAAAAGACATGGAAACAGACAGTATACAGTATATTAACTAAAAGACATGGACACAGACAGTATACAGTAGACAGTATATTAACTAAAAGACATGGAGACAGACGGTATAGACAGTATATTAACTAAAAGACATGGAAACAGACAGTATACAGTATATTAACTAAAAGACATGGACACAGACAGCAGACAGTATATTAACTAAAAGACATGGAGACAGACGGTATAGACAGTATATTAACTAAAAGACATGGAAACAGACAGTAGACAGTATATTAACTAAAAGACATGGACACAGACAGTATAGACAGCATATTAACTAAAAGACATGGACACAGACAGTATAGACAGTATATTAACTAAAAGACATGGACATAGACAGTATACAGTAGACAATATATTAACTAAAAGACATGAGAGACAGACGGTATAGACAGTATATTAACTAAAAGACATGGAAACAGACAGTATACAGTATATTAACTAAAAGACATGGACACAGACAGTAGACAGTATATTAACTAAAAGACATGGACACAGACAGTATACAGTAGACAGTATATTAACTAAAAGACATGGAAACAGACGGTATACAGTAGACAGTATATTAACTAAAAGACATGGACACAGACAGTATACAATAGACAGTATATTAACTGAAAGACATGGACACAGACAGTATACAGTAGACAGTATATTAACTAAAAGACATGGAGACAGACGGTATAGACAGTATATTAACTAAAAGACATGGAGACAGACGGTATAGACAGTATATTAACTAAAAGACATGGAGACAGACGGTATAGACAGTATATTAACTAAAAGACATGGAGACAGACGGTATACAGTAGAAAGTATATTAACTAAAAGACATGGACACAGACAGTATACAGTAGACAGTATATTAACTAAAAGACATGGAGACAGACAGTATAGACAGTATATTAACTAAACGACATGGAGACAGACAGTATAGACAGTATATTAACTAAAAGACATAGAGACAGACGGTATAGACAGTATATTAACTAAAAGACAAGAACACAGACAGTATACAGTAGACAGTATATTAACTAAAAGACATGGAGACAGACAGTATAGACAGTATATTAACTAAAAGACATGGACACAGACAGTAGACAGTATATTAACTAAAAGACATGGAGACAGACAGTATACAGTAGACAGTATATTAACTAAAAGACATGGAGACAGACGGTATAGACAGTATATTAACTAAAAGACATGGACACAGACAGTAGACAGTATATTAACTAAAAGACATGGAGACAGACAGTATACAGTAGACAGTATATTAACTAAAAGACATGGAGACAGACGGTATAGACAGTATATTAACTAAAAGACATGGACACAGACAGCAGACAGTATATTAACTAAAAGACATGGAGACAGACGGTATAGACAGTATATTAACTAAAAGACAAGAACACAGACAGTATAGACAGTATATTAACTAAAAGACAAGAACACAGACAGTATACAGTAGACAGTATATTAACTAAAAGACATGGACACAGACAGTAGACAGTATATTAACTAAAAGACATGGAGACAGACAGTATACAGTAGACAGTATATTAACTAAAAGACATGGAGACAGACGGTATAGACAGTATATTAACTAAAAGACATGGACACAGACAGTAGACAGTATATTAACTAAAAGACATGGAGACAGACAGTATACAGTAGACAGTATATTAACTAAAAGACATGGAGACAGACGGTATAGACAGTATATTAACTAAAAGACATGGACACAGACAGTAGACAGTATATTAACTAAAAGACATGGAGACAGACGGTATAGACAGTATATTAACTAAAAGACATGGAGACAGACAGTATAGACAGTATATTAACTAAAAGACATGGAGACAGACAGTATACAGTAGACAGTATATTAACTAAAAGACATGGACACAGACAGTATACAGTATACAGTATATTAACTAAAAGACATGGAGACAGACGGTATAGACAGTATATTAACTAAAAGACAAGAACACAGACAGTATACAGTAGACAGTATATTAACTAAAAGACATGGAGACAGACAGTATAGACAGTATATTAACTAAAAGACATGGACACAGACAGTAGACAGTATATTAACTAAAAGACATGGAGACAGACAGTATACAGTAGACAGTATATTAACTAAAAGACATGGAGACAGACGGTATAGACAGTATATTAACTAAAAGACATGGACACAGACAGTATAGACAGCATATTAACTAAAAGACATGGAAACAGACAGTATACAGTAGACAGTATATTAACTAAAAGACATGGAGACAGACGGTATAGACAGTATATTAACTAAAAGACATGAAGACAGACAGTATAGACAGTATATTAACTAAAAGACATGGACACAGACAGTATAGACAGCATATTAACTAAAAGACATGGAAACAGACAGTATACAGTAGACAGTATATTAACTAAAAGACATGGAGACAGACGGTATAGACAGTATATTAACTAAAAGACATGGAGACAGACAGTATAGACAGTATATTAACTAAAAGACATGGACACAGACAGTATACAGTATATTAACTAAAAGACATGGAGACAGACGGTATACAGTAGACAGTATATTAACTAAAAGACATGGACACAGACAGTATACAGTATATTAACTAAAAGACATGGAGACAGACGGTATACAGTAGACAGTATATTAACTAAAAGACATGGACACAGACAGTATAGACAGTATATTAACTAAAAGACATGGAGACAGACAGTATAGACAGTATATTAACTAAAAGACATGGAAACAGACAGTATACAGTATATTAACTAAAAGACATGGACACAGACAGTATACAGTAGACAGTATATTAACTAAAAGACATGGAGACAGACGGTATAGACAGTATATTAACTAAAAGACATGGACATAGACAGTATACAGTAGACAGTATATTAACTAAAAGACATGGAGACAGATGGTATAGACAGTATATTATTAACAAGAAAAGACATGGAGACAGACGGTATAGACAGTATATTAACTAAAAGACATGGAGACAGACAGTATACAGTAGACAGTATATTAACTAAAAGACATGGACACAGACAGTAAAAGACATGGACACAGTAGACAGTATATTAACTAAAAGACATGGACACAGACAGTATACAGTAGACAGTATATTAACTAAAACACATGGACACAGACAGTATAGACAGTATATTAACTAAAAGACATGGAAACAGACAGTATACAGTATATTAACTAAAAGACATGGAGACAGACAGTATAGACAGTATATTAACTAAAAGACATGGAAACAGACAGCAGACAGTATATTAACTAAAAGACATGGAGACAGACAGTATAGACAGTATATTAACTAAAAGACATGGAAACAGACAGTATAGACAGTATATTAACTAAAAGACATGGACACAGACAGTATACAGTAGACAGTATATTAACTAAAAGACATGGAGACAGACGACAGTATACAGTAGACAGTATATTAACTAAAAGACATGGAGACAGAAACAGTATATTAACTAAAAAGACATGGAAACAGACAGTATAGACAGTATATTAACTAAAAGACATGGAAACAGACAGTATACAGTAGACAGTATATTAACTAAAAGACAAGACAGACAGTATAGACAGTATATTAACTAAAAGACATGGAGACAGACAGTATAGACAGTATATTAACTAAAAGACATGGACACAGACAGTATAGACAGTATATAACTAAAAGACATGGAGACAGTATATTAACTAAAAGACATGGACACAGACAGTATACAGTAGACAGTATATTAACTAAAAGACATGGACACAGACAGTATACAGTATATTAACTAAAAGACATGGAACAGACAGTATTAACTAAAAGACATAGACAGTATATTAACTAAAAGACATGGAGACAGACGGTATAGACAGTATATTAACTAAAAGACATGGAGACAGACAGTATAGACAGTATATTAACTAAAAGACATGGAGACAGACAGTATACAGTAGACAGTATATTAACTAAAAGACATGGACAGACAGACAGTATTAACTAAAAGACATAGTATAGACAGTATATTAACTAAAAGACATGGACACAGACAGTATACAGTAGACAGTATATTAACTAAAAGACATGGAGACAGACAGTATACAGTATATTAACTAAAAAGACATGGACACAGACAGTATACAGTAGACAGTATATTAACTAAAAGACATGGAAACAGACAGTATACAGTAGACAGTATATTAACTAAAAGACATGGAGATAGAGAGTATACATAGACAGTATATTAACTAAAAGACATGGAGACAGACAGTATAGACAGTATATTAACTAAAAGACATGGAGACAGACAGTATAGACAGTATATTAACTAAAGACATGGAGACATAGACAGATTAACTAAAAGACAGTATACAGTAGACAGTATATTAACTAAAAAAGACAGTAGACAGTATATTAATGGACAGTATATTAACTAAAAGACATGGTATACAGTAGACAGTATATTAACTAAAAGACATGGAGACAGACGGTATAGACAGTATATTAACTAAAAGACAAGAACACAGACAGTATACAGTAGACAGTATATTCACTAAAAGACATGGAGACAGACAGTATAGACAGTATATTAACTAAAAGACATGGACACAGACAGTAGACAGTATATTAACTAAAAGACATGGAGACAGACAGTATACAGTAGACAGTATATTAACTAAAAGACATGGAGACAGACGGTATAGACAGTATATTAACTAAAAGACATGGACACAGACAGTATAGACAGCATATTAACTAAAAGACATGGAAACAGACAGTATACAGTAGACAGTATATTAACTAAAAGACATGGAGACAGACGGTATAGACAGTATATTAACTAAAAGACATGAAGACAGACAGTATAGACAGTATATTAACTAAAAGACATGGACACAGACAGTATAGACAGCATATTAACTAAAAGACATGGAAACAGACAGTATACAGTAGACAGTATATTAACTAAAAGACATGGAGACAGACGGTATAGACAGTATATTAACTAAAAGACATGGAGA